>NC_087271.1:3715000-3875436 GCF_015220805.1 Pogoniulus pusillus
GGGTTTAATTGGCATGAAAAGGCACTAACAGAGTGCTAGTGGAGTTTCCATTATCTGCTCAGATATCTTATTTACTTTAGTTGAGTTGGAGGACAGGAGGAAAGCAGTGTGTGCCTGCATGCTTTGTGGGGGGAGTGGAAATCACACACGCTGTAAAACCTGCAGCATTTACAATGCCACTAAGCTCAAAAAAAAAAAACCAACCCAAACCCCAGGAGGATGCTTTGCACAATGTTTTCCTAATTATAATTTTGCAGATTTATGTTTAACACGGCTTGCCAGTTGTGAAATTGGCAATGATGATAATCCAACTTGACGGCTATTTCAGGTTAAAAAAATAGGCATTTTTATAACATACTTTCCTCACAACCAAGGGAAAGACCTCAATCTGAAAGGGAAGGTTCTTCCCCACCCCACCGCCACCTTACTTTTTAATGCCAGAGCATAGAAGCAGGCTGCTACACATATAGGTAGGAGCATTAAGAATTGATGTGGTACTGTATACGTTGGATTACAGTCACTGTAGTGAGTCTATGCGATCCCAGCTCCCCGCTGAGTACATACTTATGTCAATATTTCTGTTAATTGTTGCATTACAAATTGTTACAGATCCCAGTGGTGGGAGTTCACATTTGTGCCTGCAGTGGAGCTGACAACACCTACACGTGGTCCCAGGAGGTTTCAATATATTGTGGGATTTGCCTTTTGAAAACGTTATCACAGTTTATCAGTTCAATGTCATTCCACTTAGCACTAATAGAACACAACCCTGAACTATGCAGTGTATTCTCCCCCTCTCCTTCCGTGCACCAGGGAAACACTTTGAGCTTAGAGCATCCGCATGAGATCACCAAACCAAATCAAATGAAGTTTGATTCCCTTCCTCATTTTGCATTGGTATGTTACAAGATTTATTTTTGTGCTGTCACAGAAATTCATTGGTGGTGCATCAATGTTAACTGGCAGATTCCTGGGCGGGTCACATACAGGCGAGGAGATGTTTTGTTTGAGTTTTAAAAGTAAATGGCATTCATTTGGTAAAATCCAGTAACATTGTTGACTTCAGCACATAGAAGATTTGCAAACACAGATCACAGCAAAATACCTAGGCATAATTTTATGTACTAGTTACTGAAGGGATTACCCTAGGAGTTGACTCCACCAGCCAGTGGATCACTGCAGTATATTCTCCCTGTGCCTTGCAAGAGTCACCAACTAGCAGGACAGCACAGATTTGTCAGGTGAACTTGGATAAGCAGCATGAAATCAGGTTTCTAAGAGTGTTAATATTTACTGTGATCCCCAAGTTCTTTAATTTACTGCATTTCAATGAAGAGGAACCTTTCTTGTGTGAACTTAGACAGGACAGCGAAAATTCTCTCTCTGGTGACAGATACATACAATTAATGGGCAAATTTGCTGTCAGCAGCTGACCTGACAAAAAGGCATATCGTGGGGCACTGCATTTACCTTCTCTGCATCTTCAAGAATTCCTGAGATCTCAAAGAGACCCAGAGCCATCGGAGTGGAAGCCCTGCTCCTCAGCATCCTCGCCCAGCTTTCTGCCAGTGAGCTTTACTGGGGGCACTGGGGGAGGGGGCTGGTGGTTCATTGCCCCTGAAAACCCTCATAAATAGAGATTCCACAACAAGGAGACTCTGTGCAAAAGGCTAATTACAGCCTGGGGCTGCATTAACCTTTAGTGTGGGTTCCCCACTGGGATCTTTGTAAGGCTCTGTGTGTGTGTGTTCACAGGCTGAGTATGCACACACAGACCTTCTCCCTGTCCTTTACTTTCCTGTTCTCCTCTGTGCTCTCCCCTGCACAGATAATTTTGGAGGTACAGAAAACGTTCTCCATAATGCAAGGACTTCTTCACTGGGAAAGTCAAGGAAAGACTCAGACCTCCTCATCTGCCCTCAGTGTGAAATACAACCAGCTACAAAATTCCTTTCCTTGATGGAAGCTGCTAGTGCAAATTCAACACAGCCACTAAAAACCAGCTTGTCTATGGAAAGCAGCTGGTACAAGCCACACTGTCAAGGAGAAGCCATCAAATTCTCTTTGGAAAAGCTAACAGCACACAACTGATGTGAGCCAGCTGCAGTAGCAAATATTATGACAGAGGTAAATTTACTACTAAGAGCTACCAGTGGTCCTACAGTCAGTAGGAAAGCTTGCAGAGTCAATGCAGATATTTTAGATAAGCCTCTGTGCTTTTCCTGGGTAGCTACCATCAGTAAGTAAAACTGATAATAAAAACTAGGAAGGTTTAACTCCCTAAGGATGATGCTGCAAAAACACTCTAATGGAAACCATGGAGATCTTATGAGTAAAAATGCTATCACAAACCTGATTTCTGGTCCTGGCTGACAGTGAAAACACCCAAGAAAATGTCAGACTATATCAGATCTTCATAGAATCAACCAGGCTTGAAGAGACCTCCAAGATCGCCCAGTCCAACCTAGCACCCAGCCCTATTCAATCAACCAGACCATGGCACTAAGTGCCTCATCCAGGCTTCTCTTGAACACCTCCAGGAACAGCGACTCCACCACCTCCCTGGGCAGCCCATTCCAATGCCAATCACTCTCTCTGCCAACAACTTCCTCCTCACATCCAGCCTAGACCTCCCCCACCACAACTTGAGACTGTGTCCCCATCTTCTGTTGCTGGGTGCCTGGCAGAAGAGCCCAACCCCAGCTGGCTACAGCCTCCCTTCAGGTAGTTGCAGACAACAATGAGGCCTGCCCTGAGCCTCCTCTGCTGCAGGCTGCACACCCCCAGCTCCCTCAGCCTCTCCTCACAGGGCTCTGCTCCAGGCCCCTCAACAGCCTTACTGCCCTTCTCTGGACACCTTCCAGCACCTCAACATCTCTCTTGAATTGAGGAGCCCAGAACTGGACACAGCACTCAAGGTGTGGCCTGAGCAGTGCTGAGCACAGGCACAGAATAACCTCCCTTGTCCTGCTGGCCACACTGCTCCTGCTACAGGCCAGGATGCCACTGGCTCTGCTGCCCACCTGGGCACACTGCTGGCTCCTGTTCAGCTACTGTCTACCAGCAACCCCAGGTCCCTTTCTCCCTGGCTGCTCTCCAACCCCTCTGTCCCCCACTTACCTGAGAGCTCACAGAAAAGCTACCGAAGGCCTAGCGCTGCCTCGCTGAGTTGGCGCCAAAAGCTTGGCACCCCACAGGCTCCAGGGTGTGCTGTTGCTCCTACGGTGACTGTTTCTCACTCCTCGCCAGAGGATGGGAGGGGAAATCGTGGAATCATAGAATGGTTTGGGTTGGAAGGCACCTTGAAGTTCTGGTCATGTGCAGAGACACCTGCCACTAGGCCTCGGTGTGCGAGGCCTCATCCACCCTCCCTTGAACGCCTCCGGGGAGGGGCCAGCCACAGCCTCCCTGGGCGACCTCTGCCAGGGTCTCACCACCCTCACTGGAAAATAAACTCTTTCTAACAGCCAGTCCAAGTCTGCCTTCTTCCAGCTGCAAGTCCCAGGTCCTCTCACTGCAAGCCCTTGTAAAGCACAGCCTCTTCCCCTGGCAGATCTGGCCTAAGAGTAACACCAGCTGCCCCTGGGCCTGAGGCACTGCTGTCTCACTGCTACCCCTGGGCCTGAGGCGCTGCTGTCTGCTGCTGCCCCTGGGCCTGAGGCACTGCTGTCTCACTGCTACCCCTGGGCCTGAGGCGTTGCTGTCTGCTGCTACCCCTGGGCCTGAGGCACTGCTGTCTCACTGCTACCCCTGGGCCTGAGGCGCTGCTGTCTGCTGCTGCCCCTGGGCCTGAGGCACTGCTGTCTGCTGCTACCCCTGGGCCTGAGGCACTGCTGTCTGCTGCTGCCCCTGGGCCTGAGGCACTGCTGTCTCACTGCTACCCCTGGGCCTGAGGCGCTGCTGTCTGCTGCTGCCCCTGGGCCTGAGGCACTGCTGTCTCACTGCTACCCCTGGGCCTGAGGCGCTGCTGTCTCACTGCTACCCCTGGGCCTGAGGCGCTGCTGTCTGCTGCTACCCCTGGGCCTGAGGCGCTGCTGTCTCACTGCTACCCCTGGGCCTGAGGCGCTGCTGTCTGCTGCTACCCCTGGGCCTGAGGCACTGCTGTCTGCTGCTACCCCTGGGCCTGAGGCACTGCTGTCTGCTGCTACCCCTGGGCCTGAGGCGCTGCTGTCTGCTGCTACCCCTGGGCCTGAGGCGCTGCTGTCTCACTGCTACCCCTGGGCCTGAGGCGCTGCTGTCTGCTGCTACCCCTGGGCCTGAGGCGCTGCTGTCTCACTGCTACCCCTGGGCCTGAGGCGCTGCTGTCTGCTGCTACCCCTGGGCCTGAGGCGCTGCTGTCTGCTGCTACCCCTGGGCCTGAGGTGCTGCTGTCTGCTGCTACCCCTGGGCCTGAGGCGCTGCTGTCTCACTGCTACCCCTGGGCCTGAGGCGCTGCTGTCTGCTGCTACCCCTGGGCCTGAGGCGCTGCTGTCTCACTGCTACCCCTGGGCCTGAGGCGCTGCTGTCTGCTGCTACCCCTGGGCCTGAGGCGCTGCTGTCTGCTGCTACCCCTGGGCCTGAGGTGCTGCTGTCTGCAGCTACCCCTGGGCCTGAGGTGCTGCTGTCTGCTGCTACCCCTGGGCCTGAGGCGTTGCTGCATTTGAATCCTTCCTGCAGGGAAGTGCACAAGGAGAAACAGCAAGAAACTGCCTCATTCCACTGAGGGTTTTTACTTAAGTGCTCCTCAAAAGATCAGCATCTCTGACATGTTTCAGTCACATTCACGTTTAACCACAGAGAGCCTCAGCCGGACAATGAGGACTCCATAACCAGCAGGGCTCCAGCAAAATGTCCGCTCTCTGCCACCATCTCTGTGTCCCGATGAGATCTGCTCTTGGAGGAGCAGGCAGGTGAAGCAAGCTGAAGCTTGCCACCAAAGCCACACTGAGCTGGTGTATGTGGGCAGGGGAAAAGGCACATTCAAGTTTTCAACTCCAGCACAGTCCCCTTGGATGCAGAGCAAACCCCTACAAGACTCAGCACAGAATCAGAGAAAGACAGGCTTTGGAAGGGACTCTGGAGATCATCCAGTCCAACTCCCTGCCAGGGCAGGTTCACCCAAAGCAGGATGCACAGGATGATGTCCAGATGCACTTTGGATGACTGCAGAGAAAGAGACCTCACCACTTCTGTGGGCAGCCTAATCCACCACACACAACCAAACAGCTCCTCCTCATGCTTAGCAACATAAAAGACCTCTGAGGCCAGGCAGAGCTCCTGAGACCCAACCTCCGTTGTGTACCTGAAAAGCAGATCCTTCACTTCCAAATGTTTCTGGGGTGTCCCAGAGGGTCTGAAGCACTAAGACACAAGTCCCAAGAGCTTCACTTGGGGAGTCCCAAGGGAAGTGTCCCAGCAGGCAGGCGAGGACATGGCAGGATTCCCACCACACCCCAGCTTAGGTCTCTAAGCACATTCACTCAAGTTAGACCTCATCCCCTTCCACCTCAGCTGCAAAGCAGAGTTTTTTTCCCCCGAGTTACGTTTGCAAACCTTTATCCCAATAGGTAGTTGTGTGTCATAAAATCAAACCTCAGCAAAATCAAAAAGCCTCCCATACAAAGGATAAATCCCTCCCCAGATCAGGTCTGCCACTGAACATCCTCCTCTCCTCAGGGACAGGAGGAGGGGGGGGGGGAAAGCCCCCAGATGACAGATGTTAATCGCTGCCTTTAATGAACTGCTTTGAGATATTTAAATGGGGTGGTGTTGGTTGTGGTGTAAGAACATATGTACAGCAGTATAAAACAAAGTAGAAACATGATGTATTATTAATAGACACTAATTCCTTTACATCTATTTAGAGGCACGGTGAAGGAAGAACATACTGTGTATTCTCACTGTAGCTCTTGCTGGATATAAAGAGACCCTCTGAAGCCAATTCTTCAGCCTACTCTACTTCAAGAAGTAGTAATCTAAAGCATCAGACATTTCCTATTAAACTTTTAAAAACATAGCTTGAAGTCATACATTACCTTGAATGCTTTAATATCTCATCTGATTCAGTAGGTTTTAAGCCCCACAGAGGTCACATTTGGAAGCACTCAGTCACTTGGGGTGGTTGGGTTTTTTTTTTTCACACAGCATCTCCAAATATTGAATAAAAATAAAAATTATTAGGAGGAATGGAGCCATCTGTAGAGGCTAATAATGTGCCCATCTGATATTGTTATTAATACTACTATTATTTCTGTTTCATATTAGGGAGATGGTGATTGCTAATGGCTCTAAACGAGGAGCGATAGCCTTCATGCTGGCCCATCTGTGTTGCAGCCGGAGCAGCGCGAGAGGATCCGCTTACAAAGCAGCTGCTCCTCCTAACCTTAGTTGGTGTCCAGATTTATCCTCGCAGCTAAACCTAAATCTTTGGCACGTCCAGCACAGGTCTGTGATCTAGTTACAACGCACTGGCTTGGGCCTGAGCCCCACAACAGGCTTTAGTGGTCTTGTGACAAGGTCAAGGTCGACCATATTGTGATCGTACACCAAAGAGTGATTGGTTCAGACACACGAGACGAGGTCCACCTAACTGACTTTAACGTCACCCACCACAGCAGGGAGATCTGTCCTACACATCTGCTGGAAAAGGAATGTGGTAGCAGAGATTAGGCTACCAATTTAGAATCACAGAATCACTTCGCTTGGAAGAGACCTTCAAGATCCTCAAGCCCAACTCTTAACTCAGCACTGCCAGGCCACCAGTACACAACATCTATACAGTTTTCAATCCTTCCAGGGCTGGGGACACCACCACTGTGTGAGCAGCCTGTTCCAGGCCTTGACAACCCTTCTGGGGAAAAATTGTTCCTTATAGCCAGCCTAAACCTCCCCTGGTGCAACTTGAGGCTGTTTCCTCTTGTCATATCACTTTTCACTTTGGAAAAGAGACCAACCCCCACCCGAATACAACCTTCTTTCAGGAGGTTGCGAAGAGTGAAGAAGTCTCCCCCAAGCCTCCTTTTCTCCAGTCTGAACAACCCCAGTTCCCTCAGTTGTTCCTCATAAGGCTTCTGCTCATTCCCATTCAGAAATGGGAATGAAAGCCTTGATTTTGGGTCTTGTCAACATTTTCCTTCAGCCAGCTCAGCTGTATATCACCTTTGAGGCTTGAGCTAAGAGATGGTTCATATGCCACTAGAATCACAGAATCATTTGGGTTGGAAAATCCCTGTAAGACCATGGAGTCCAACCATTATCCAACCCCAGAAGTTTAGTGCTAAACCATGTGCTTCAGGACTAGCCACAACACTTTTCTGTATGCTGTGCCTTAGCCATATAAAGCCAACAAAAGCTGCTTGGCCACAAACCTGCCTGCCTTTTACGTTTCTGATAATGTGACTTGGGTTCAACACTTAGAGTGAGGTAATTGAAAGAATAATAACAGTTAATTCAACTAATTGTAACTATTAGGATAAGCATGAATGAAGAAGTGCCTGCTGTCAAGGCAGCTCTCGAGGAAACACCAGGCAGACAGCTCAGGTTTAAACATTAGAGCAGTAGGATTTCATCAACTGATTAGAACAGCAGTATACCGAGCAGGCAGCAAATACCAAACGCACACAGACAGAGCTCCCTTTTCCCCTCTAAGATCCTGTTGTGGGTCGTATTTAGTGCTGATGATTTGTAATTTGTCCAACAGGTAGAGGCACATTTCCCCCAGGTGACATTTGTAAACAGAAATAAAGCTGGTGCTGTATTGTTTCCCTGAGAAACTCTGCAATTCTAGTGTGTCATAGAGCAGGCAGCGATGTGTAACCAAGCCCAGTGATAAAAAGAAACTGCAATTGTTTTTTTTTTAAGGTGCAGCTCTAAAACTGTACTGTGTGGATTTCCATGCTGTGGCAGCACAGACAGAAATTACTTTTTTCCCCTCTATAAGAGCTAGTTATCTGATTCTCCTTTGTTTCCCTTATTCCAATGTTCAGTTGCATTTTAGTGTTCGGAGCTATAAGGATGCATTGAAACTTATGGAGCCTGACATTTTAACTATCTCATCTTAGCATGATTCATCTCAATTTGCTTTCCTCAAAAATGTAGCCTGGAAGAATATGAACCATTCTGGGGTCTTGCTCGAAGGCCACAAGCTCCATTAAAGAGTACAGCACCAGCTACCTTCCAAAGAGGGTTTGCTGGTTACGAGTCTCATCCTGCCAAGGTAATAGGTGCCTCCTGGGAAATGCCATGTGGTCTCAAAGGTTGAATTCACAGGACTGTGGTGGGGAACTAAGCCCTGCATCAATTCTTCCATCCTCACAATACTTCTGTGCTCTGCTGTGGGAAATGCAGAACAAAGATGCAGTGCTCCTGCTCTGCCTTTGGGCCTTAAGCAAGTGGAGGTATCTCAATGGTTAAATAATGCAGAGATTAAAAGAGCCTCAATAAATATGATGGGTTGATATGAGCAAACAAAATCATTCATAGGCTATTACACAAGTGTCTGTTCAGAAAACACATGATTTTGGAACCATGGCCAGAGTCTGACAAGCACTCTGGGGCAGATCCTCTGTGTACATCAGGTGTCATCGCTCTACTGAAGTCAACGGAGCTGTGACAACTAAAACCCATGGGGGCTCTGCCCTTTTGTGCACCATTCTGGTAATACTCAAATTGCTCCACACACAGAGCCCTGCCTGCGTGACCATCATGGTGTAAAGTGCTCTCCAGACAGCAAGCTGGCCCGTGGCCCGTTTAATTGCTGAAGGCACAGGTTTTGGTGCTGAGCCTTGACTTTCATTTAGCTTTCAGACTCATCTGAGCTCCAGCCGCAAAGATAGGAGCACAAACTTTAAACACGACTCGTTCAGGCACTTGCCTTTCAGCACAGCGAAGGGTGAAAGGCTTAGCAAGCCCACAAGCAAACAGCACTAAGGGCCGGGGTGGGAACTGAGAGGGCAGCACGCAACAAAGTACACAACTGTCACCCACAAGAGTTCAGTGACACTTTGCCTGGCCTGTCCCCCTTCTACACTTGTAGGCACTGATACAGTGAAACAATAATATATCACTTGAGCTGACCCTTTGGCCTTTATGAATTATCTGTTTTAGAAAGATGTGAAACCACCTTTTATATCCAACATAATAGATATTTAGACATTGTAGATCAATAGTGAACAAGTTTTCTGGTTATAGTTAATGGGTGCCAGAGGGGCATTCTGACATTGACCTCTGACACCCTCGCTGACAAGAAATCTATAAGGAAAAGAAAAAACACACCAGCAGGAAAGACTGCCAGCTTTGAAAGGTATGAATATAGATCTACAGCAAATAATGGTAATTTTCATTGAGCAGAAATTTTTCAGACTTCCAGTTTGAGATGAATTTTCCTTAATTCTGACCAATGTAAAATTAATAAGTGGCCCTCGGTGAGGGTGTGAAAACAACTGCTCAGCTGCACGACACAATTTCCCACTCGTTACTCGTGTGATATGTTCTGCTGTCAAAGAAGACTTTTTCCCTTTATAAAATAGGCTGTCATTTGTAATTCCCAACCAGCAGAGATTTGTTAAACAGCCACATCACAGCAGGTCTGGATAGGAGGAAATACAGGCTCCTGGTTCTTGAAAGAAACTAATCTAAACCCAGTCTTTAAAGGAAAATAAGGTTGTGGGAGTGCAATGTTAGGGTTCCTTGTCAGATCGGTTGCTAATATGTACTGCCACCAAAGCTCTACAATAAACCCTTATTCCTTAGTTTGCCAGATGCTTTAGCTAACTTCTGATGTAATTAACTGATGATGCAAAGGTGGCAACAGCTATGAGTATGAAACTGTATCTCTGTATCATGTGCTTCACGGTACTCAGTAAAGAAGGCTCCATTCGCCAGGAGCAGCGTTACCGGATCAGAAGAGGAGAGCTAATTTCCAGCAGTCTGTTTTACACCCCAGCACAATCCAGCATGCCTCCTGGTAATGGAATTAGCTCTGCCACCTCAAGCCAAACTGAAATCAGTGTGAAAGGAGAGCTGCCTTCTTTCCAAGGCAGCTCCCCTCCGACATACCTACTGTATGATTAGGTCACACTCCAGTAACGCCGCGCTGAGGTCTCCGTGGCCTTCCTGCAGCTAAGCACCATTGAAAACACATTTGTCCTGGCTGTTCTTTTCTTTTACCCCCTCCCCTCATCTTGTGCAAGATGAATCGCTGCTGGATCCAGACTGGCTCCGAGGGCAAAGCCAGGTCTTGAGGAGGTAACCTGCCTCCTACAGCTTGAACATTTTAATTAATTTTAACACTAATGCACAAATGAGAGTTAATCACTCTGCCGCCGCGCTTTCTAATCTACCAAGTTTATTCATTAAAACTTTCCTGCCTGCACTTTGATTGAATGTCATGCTTCTTAAAAGGCTTCTCAAACAGCCTTAAGGCTTTTAAAACCCATGTCTGGGGCAACTGCTGAAGCCCTTTTTACGATTCGCTTTGCCCTGTGGAAGTTTGATGGGAGAGGGACTGGGAGACGCAGTTTACGCGAGGTTACTGAGTGCCTTAATCACAGGGCTGCAGAGAAATGCTCCACTAAACTCACAACGTGGCCAAAACGATCTGCTGAACAGAAAAGACAGCTCTTTGCTTTTACAGATTCCACACCAAAACGTTTCACAAGCCCCACGGCATGAAACTGGCCACACAATCACCGTGCAGGCTTCTGTCGTTTAGCACAAGGCTGTAATAGATGCTCTATGACTATTAATTTTATGGCATTGCTTTAGATTATGTTGCTTTGTGTTTTATTGCTGTGCTGTCTAACAAAAAGCCTGGTGCTAATGTTATTTGGGTTAGATAATATATTTGCAACGTGTTTGCTAATCTAATTATTTTAGAATCAATATAATAAAAACCTTAAGTACACAGTTTGGTCTATTAATTGCTATAACTAGAATCTGAAATTTATTCTGGCAAGGGAGGTTCTTTATTTCAAATTAACTGAAGCAAAATGCAATCTTTGCTTTTTTAATTAACTGTGTTCAATAGTAGGGACCTAAAAAAAAAAAAAAAAAAGAACCCTCACATTTCCAGTTTTTTAATGAAGGCTGAAATCAGACATTCCAGCATACATTTAATTGGCTTTTTTTGGGGGGAAGTCATTTATATTACTTGGAAGCTGCAGTGAAGACAAGATTCTCTGCACTGTTTTGTGGGAGAGTTCACTCAAAATCTAGATGCACAGTGCCTTTATAAAGAGACCCCAAAAAATAAAGCATAAGGAGGTCTGTTGAGTTAGATAAAGCAAAGGGAAAATACCTTTTTATTTGTGGCTGTGTCCACCTATGGGCACTGGGAGCTTTATGCAGCAGCTGGGCTCCTTAAGGAAGATTCTCCACTGTTATCCACGCTTCCCATCAGCCAGGGCTGTGGGCTACACACTCACATTTCCTGTCAGAGTTTTCTGTTTCGTTATAGTTTTCTTCTGCACTCTTCCTTTCTTTTGGGAAGCAGCTACACTGTCAGCACAAGAGGTCCCTCAGGACCTAAGCTGTCCTAAGCATCGAAGTCATTTCTGTTAGGCAGACCGCTTCATTGTAAAAGCCCCATGACACCGTGGGTGGTTAAGTTAAGAAAACTGCCTCAAGTGTCTCTATTAATACCAAATTCCTGCCTCTCCAGCTAGGATGAGCTCAAAGTTTACTCAGGCAATGAAAATGTCTAGCTAGAGATTAAGGCTAACCTTCTTCAAGTTTATAAATCACAGCCACTTCTAGATTTGAGTCAATTTAAAAGTGAAAGTACTCTGATTCTCGCCTCTTCTATTGCCTTTACACTTCAGCCACTGCCCTACCATTTCTCCCAGCATTTGGTTGGGATTTCCAGTGGTCAGCCTCCAACAAGCCCCATGGGCAGCCTGGAGAATGGTTTCATGTCCATGAGGAAAATGGCTGACCTGGGTCAGGGACAGGCAGGCTCTGCTGCATGTTTCAGGACAATCTATCTGCTGTTGCTGTTTCACTCTTCCTCACCGCTGAGGAAGATCATGTCTCCAGACCGAGGAGCAGCCAAGCTGTTTGAGTAGTGTATGGACAATTTCCTGACCCACAGTTAGGACATGTGCAGTAATACTGCATCCATGTTCCCAGCTTCCAGCACAACTGCCTCAGATCTCAGCCAGCCTCCTTCATTTTGTGCCTCATCTACCTGTTACAGCTCTGACTGAGAAATTAAATCCTGACAAAAGGCATTTTTTAACAGCCTTCTGGGGGCACCTGGGAGTTTCAGCATATCTCCTTACATCACTCTTCCAGCACACTCTGGGGGTAACTCCTCACCTGCCTGGACTGTGCTGACAGTTGCACTGCCTTTTTTCAAAGTCAAAGCACCTGGCATGATTTCTCCTACCATTCCTCCTTTAAAATCCTTATCCCAGTGTTTCTTTATGGACATTTCCCTCTGCTCGTTCACATGCTGCTGCATGAAAAGCTTTTTTGTGTCTCTTCACCTTTTTGTGCAAACACACCTATTAGTGCATTGTATTTTTGGATGGCAATGTTCATCAACTTCTCAGGAACGACTGCACAGTTCTTCTCATCGTCCTAGGAAATTTATGAATCGATATTTTCAGCTTCATTGCTGCTCATATCCTGTGAAACAATCCTTATGTTCAGATCTTTCTATGGGCTCATCAAACTGAAAGTCCTATTGAATTGGCTGCATTTCTGTTTCCACCTCATTATGGTGGGTGGCACCGTAGCACATGTACAATTGTAGCAGGAGCCCTTCTCTTTCCACTCTAACCAGGAAACTTTATTGGAGTCACTGATTGAATATTCGGTCTCTTTCCACCCCATTGTGGTGCTTACACCTAGAGCCTTCACAAAGATCCTCCTCTTAGGTTCAGATTTAATCATAGAATGGTTTAGAATCATGGAATCAACCAGGTTGGAAGAGACCTCCATATCATCCAGTCCAACCTAGCACCCAGCCTGAGCCAATCAACCAGACCATGGCATTAAGTGCCTCAGCCAGGCTTTGCTTCAACACGTCCAGGGACAGCAACTCCACCACCTCTCTGGGCAGCCCATTCCAACGCCAATCTCATCTAGTTCCAACCCCCTGCCATAGGCAGGGACACCTCCCACTAGAACAGGTTGCTCAAGGCCTCATCCAACCTGGCCTTGAACACCTCCAGGCAGGGAGCAGCCACAATCTCCCTGGGCAACCTGTGCCAGTGTCTCGCCACGCTCACTGCAAAGAGCTCTTTCCTAACATCTAGTTTCAATCTCCCCTCTGCCAGTTTAAACCCATTACCTCTCCTTCTGTCATTACCAGACCTTGTCAATAGTCCCTCCCCAGCCTTCCTATAGGACCCCTTCAGATACTGGAAGGCCACTCCAAGGTCTCCTTGAAGCCTTCTCTTCTGCAGGCTGCAGAGCCCCAGCTCTTGTAGCCTGTCCTCATAGCAGAGCTGCTGCAGCCCTCTGAGCATCTTTGTGGCCCTCCTCTGGACTCACTCCAACAGATCCATGTCCCTCTTATGTTGGGGGCTCCAGGACTGCACACAGTACTCCAGGTGGGGTCACTCAAGAGCAGTGTAAAGGGGTAGAATCCCCTCCCTTGCCCTGCTGGCCAAGGGAGGTGATGAAATAAATGTAGAGGTCATAGTGGCTATCTCAAACACCAATACCACAACTCTAACCTCATTTCCACACATACACATGTCATAGTTAATAAAACATCCGAGCTGAAAACTCTACCTCAAATACTAATTCTTCTAACCAAAGACCTACCACAACCATTTTCTCACACCCTGTGCAAATACCTCTCTCTCCAAAGCGACACCCTCCGATGAGTGTGAGCAGAGGTGACTGAGCAGAGGCAGAGTGGCCCACAATTAATTTCAAATGACAAATATGTTTGTGAAAATGAGACTCTGCCTGCAGGCAGCTCACAAACAAACAATAAAAAGCACTGCTCTCCTTTAAATGCATTAGTAGTTATGAATAGCCAACCCAGCTCTACTCATTACCTAGCAATGAAAAATTGACAATAGAGTTATTAGGATAATATACTTAATTAATAGAAATATTAAAAGATTCACCATTAACCTGCATTTGCTCAGAATGCCAGAGGGGTGATTAGTTAGAATGGCACAGAATATTTCATAGTACTTACTGCTCTTCTAAGAAGTCAGAGAGAAGAAAATGGAGATCCATGCCTCTACTTGATTTGAAGCATGACCTTAATGGTATTCAAAGTTTTAAACAGGAATGGAGATAGAGAGGACAGGGGAAAATGATACCTTGAATTTACTACAGGGATTAGGACACATCAAAAAGATAGGATTTTTGGTAATCTGATATTTTTTAATCAAGTTGTTCACAGAATCCCAACGTGGTTGGGGTTGGAAAGGACCTCTGGAGATCATCCAGTCTGAGTCCTCTGTTAAAGCTGGGGCACCCAGAGCAGCTTGGCCAGGGTCACAATGGAATCTCTCCAGAGAAGAAGACTCCACAACCTCTCTGGGCAACCTGCTCCAGAGCTCCAGCACCCTCACACCTCCTGTTCAGATGAAACATGCTGGGTTCCAGTTTGTGCCTGTTGCCCCTTATCCTGTCACTGGGAGCCTCTGAAAAGACTGATTCTATCCTCTTAATATCTACACTTCACCTCTTGTTGGGGCTTGAGCAGATCTGCTCTCAGGCTGCTCTTCTCCAGGCTAAGCAGACCCAGGCCTCTCAGCCCTTCCTTGTCAGAGAGAGAACAAAAACTTTAGAGATTACCAAAAAAATAGTTCCTTTTTGTTTGGTTGGGTTTTTTTTGCCTGGAAGCAACTATCCACCTTTAACCCTTCAATGTTAGTCTCTAATGACCACACTTTGATCTGAAAACACTACAAGCATGTTTTCCTCATGCATCAGCCACACCATGTAAATGCATAGGATAGTTTTCTGAGTCAGTTACCTGCTAGCAACACTTTTAGACACATAAAATTGCTATACATTTTGTGTACCTGCACTTGAACAAAGTTGAAGTTCACCTGAGGAACTACTTGTGTTACGCTGTGGAAGATGAAGACTAGCAGGGGGGGTTATAAAATGCATCCAAATTTCGATGGCAGGGCAAGTGACAACAAAGAGCCGGCCAGAAGAATCAGAGCAGTGAAATGCCATTTAGCAGCGACTGTGGCAGAGGGCTGGGTCCTGGGGAAGCTGGGATCATCAGTACAGAGAAGGCAGCAGCTGAATTCCAGATGGGGCTGACCTCAACACATTTCTCCCTCCCGATTAACTGATGTGCATTGTCCCCTTTTGTTAAATGGCCCCAGAATAGTTCAGGCATTAATAAGGGTACAGTTAAAAGCAAAAAGAGAAGCTCCCACACCTCATTATCCAGCTTCCTGTTGGAGAGCGGGTGTGAGAGCAAATTAGTGTATGTGAGGAGAGCACACTGGAAGAGTTAAGCATTGCAATAGAGATGCTAATTCGGAATTAAACAGATCACTGGGAACCAAGTTCACCAACAATAAATCCGAATTTGGTCACCTGGAAAGCCCAACAAGGCTTTGATGCTATAGAAATAGCATGGATTCTTCTCCCTGAATGTCTTCCTGCAGGCATGCAAACTCCCAACTAATATGACAGGACAAGATCTGTTGTTTCCTTGCAGGGTGAATAGTGATTCGTTAGGAACAGATACAAATCCCTAGCCTGAATTGTAACTTTAAAAACTCCACTTTTGGAAAGCAACCTCACCTACACATTCAACATTTACAGCTTCAACATTAACCACTATGTACAAAACGGTGAGGAAAACAGAAGTCATTGGAGTCCCACTACAAGCCCTGCCACAGCACATATATTCAACCCAGAGCTGAAGGGATGAGAGATTGAGAAAGCTAACAAAACCCACATTTTCTTCCTTAAAGAAATATCTCTTGCTGACAGATTTTGGATTGCATACTCTGTGAAATAGAGGAGCTCTTGCAGCGTGTTGCCAGAGGAAAGCATAGGAAAAGCCAGCAGCACTAAGTGAAAAGTGTGGGACACGCACACAGATACACAAAAAGGGATCTGGGGGTGCTGGTAGATAGTAGCTGAACAGGAGCCAGCAGTGTGCCCAGGAGGCCAGGAGAGCCACGGGCATCCTGGCCTGTAGCAGGAGCAGTGTGGCCAGCAGAACAAGGGAGGTTCTTCTGCCCCTGTACTCAGCACTGCTCAGGCCACACCTTGAGTGCTGTGTCCAGTTCTGGGCTCCTCAGCTCAAGAGAGATGTTGAGGTGCTGGAAGGTGTCCAGCAGAGGGCGACAAAGCTGGTGAGGGGCCTGGAGCACAGCCCTGTGAGGAGAGGCTGAGGGAGCTGGGGGTGTGCAGCCTGCAGCAGAGGAGGCTCGGGGGGGACTTCAGTGCTCTCTATAGCTTCCTGAAGGGAGGCTGTAGCCAGGTAGGGATTGGTCTCTTCTGCCAGGCACCCAGCAACAGAACAAGGGGACACAGTCTCAAGTTGTGCCAGGGGAGGTCTAGGCTGGATGTTAGGAGGAAATTGCTGGCAGAGAGAGTGATTGGCATTGGAATGGGCTGCCCAAGGAAGTGGTGGAGTCACCGTCCCTGGAGGTGTTGAAGGAAAGCCTGGCTGAGGCACTTAGTGCCATGGTCTGGTGGATTGGCTAGGGCTGGGTGCTAGGTTGGACTGGCTGAGCTTGGAGGTCTCTTCCAACGTGGTTCTCACAAGAAAAAATGGTTCATGAGAGGTTTCAAAAAGAGAAGCAGTGTGAGTTTATTACCTAGCAGGGCGAGTTTACAAGGTCTTGCAGTGACAGAACTCAAGGGAATGGATTGAAGCTTGAGGAGGAAAGATTTAGACCGGAGATTAGGAAGAAATTCTTTCCAGTGAGGGTGGTGAGACACTGGAACATGTTGCCCAGGGAAGTTGTGGATATCCCCTCCCTGGATGTGCTCAAGGCCAGGTTAGACAGGACCTTGAGCAATCTGATCTAGTGGAAGGTGTCCCTCTCAATGGCAGCAGGGTTGGAACTAGAGGATCCTTAAGGTCCCTTCCAATCCAAACCATTCTGTGATTCTATGATTCTAACTACCACGAAGTGTATTTCTGATTAGCCAAACCAAACTGTAAACTTCAAGATGCTCTCTGTCAACTGAAAGCCAGCACATTAAAAAATCAAACCTAATTCTCTAAGTTTTGCCAAGAGTCTATAAGCTCAAATTAAGAATTCCTTCTTCTTAGTGATGACAAGTGAGAAAATACAGAGATAGAACAAAACAAAGGGGAAGAGGCAGCCTCCTCTATATCAATTTCCACTGTTTCCTATGGGAAGAAGTGTTCAGTGAGTGCTCAGTCATCCCAGAAATCAAGCCAGGCTTTCTTGTGTCTAAACACAGAGTTAGAGGGCAGGCTTCAAAGAATTAAAAATGAAAATACTAAGCCAGAATGGAATAACACAGTTTACCTTTTGATTGCTTTGAAAAGTCTCTACCTTGGCTGTTATCAGGTATAAGCAGAATGAACTTCTGTGACTTGTGACCATACCATGACCTTGGCTCCTCTCTGTACAAAGCTGCTAACACCTCAGAGGGCTTCCACAACAACTGAATGAGGAGTTCTATCTATGTTCATAATGCTATAAATCCTCCCAAATTTACTTACTTTCCTTCCTTCCCTCCCTTTTTCCTTCCCTCCCTCCCTCCCTCTTTCCTTCCTTCCGTCTTTCCTTCCTTCCCTCCCTCTTTCCTTCTTTCCTTCCTTCCCTCCCTCTTTCCTTCCTTCCCTCCCTCTTTCCTTCCTTCCTTCTGTCTTTCCTTCCTTCCCTCCCTCTTTCCTTCTTTCCTTCCTTCCCTCCCTCTTTCCTTCCTTCCCTCCCTCTTTCCTTCCTTCCTTCCTTCCCTCCCTCCTTCCCTCTTTCCCTCCCTTCCTCCTGCCTTCTTTCCATCCCTCTTTCCTTCCTTCCCTCCCTCTTTTCCTTCCTTCCCTCCCTCTTGCCTTCCTTCCCTCCCTCTTTCCTTCTTTCCTTCCTTCCTTCCCTCCCTCTTTCTTTCCTTCCCTCCCTCTTTCCTTCTTTCCTTCCTTCCCTCCCTCTTTCTTTCCTTCCTTCCCTCCCTCTTTTCCTTCCTTCCCTCCCTCCCTCCCTCCTTCCGTCTTTCCCTCCCTTCCTCCTGCCTTCTTTCCATCCCTCTTTCCTTCCTTCCTTCCCTCCCTCTTGCCTTCCTTCCCTCCCTCTTTCTTGCCTTCCTTCCCTCCCTCTTTCTTGCCTTCCTTCCCTCCCTCTTTCCTTCTTTCCTTCCTTCCTTCCCTCCCTCTTTCCTTCTTTCCTTCCTTCCTTCCCTCCCTCTTTCCTTCTTTCCTTCCCTCCCTCTTTCCTTCTTTCCTTCCTTCTCTCCCTCTTTCCTTCTCTCCTTCCTTCTTTTTTTAAGCCAGTAGTGCATCAAAAGAAACTAAGGAATTCACTTTCCCAATTGTCTACAGAATTTCCAGCAAGCTCCAGATCTTTGGAATGAAGAAAACAAACCCAAAACATCTCTTGATTTTTTTGGCATTGTAATCCAAAACCCCTCATTAGCTTCTTCGATCCATTTAACATAATTTACCCCTCCCTGCAAGTTTTTAGGTGATAAAAAGATTAAAAATGATCCCATAACAGCCTGTTCAGTATTTTACATTCACTGACCTTTTATGTAATTTGATCTGCTCCTTTGGATGTCTGTTCCAAGTGTGGTGGGTGAGAGCTTGATTTATAAACAGTGTATGCACACAGGATTTTTATGGACTTTGTTCCCACCACCAGTTTTTTTCTGTGGTCATTTACAGTCGATTTGAAATTCATTCAAGTACTTTGCTTTTTGTTAGAAGTGTCTGTCTTCCCCCCCTCCATACTAAAGTAGGGTGCTTGCAAGAAAGGGAAGCCTTGTGATAACTGCTTGGAATCCCTTGCTTGTACTTCATGTTATGGATTTCAGAGCTGTAGCAGAGAAGTGGCAGATTTGCTTCAAAGGAGGTTTATGATGACAAATCCAGCTCTTCTCTTACCTCTGTCTTCAATGATAAGCAATGGAACACCATGCTCCTCACTAAAATTCAAGGGGAAGTCACCACTGCAGTCCTCAATACAAGAAGGACATGAACCTGTAAGAGTGGGTCCAGATGAGGTCACAAAAATTATGTGAGAGCTGGAAGCTCTCTGCTGTGAGGCCAGGCTGAGAGAGGTGGAATTGTTCAGCCTGGAAAAAAAAAGAAGGCTTGAGGGTAATCTTCTGATGGCTTTTCAATGCTTAAAGGGGTGGATCAGAAAGCTGGGGACAGACTTTTGGCAGGCCTGTTGTGACAGGACAAGAGGGGAATGGTTTTACACTGAAAAAGGGGAAATGTAGGCTAAATACAAGGAAGAAATTTTCCACACTGTGAATGGTGAGACAATGATCCAAGCTGCCCAGAGAGGTCATGGCTGCCCAATCTCTGGAACCATTCCAGGCTGGGTTGGGCAGGGCTCTGAGCAACCTGCTCTAGTTGCAGATGTCCCTATTCACTGCAAGGGAGTTAAGTTGGACTAGATGACCTTCAAGGTCACTTCCAACCCAAACTAGTCTATGAAAATAACTTTAAAAGAGAGGATTTTTTTTTGTCCTTCCTCCTGATATCAATCAGGCAACACAAGACAGCAAACCTAAGCAATGATCCCAAGCATACAATGCAGCTGAAGCAGAAATCTGATGTTGTTTCACCTGCTGTTTTGTATGTGACAAGGAAAGCACCCTCAAATGCAAGGCAGCTTTGCATGAGACAGAGAATGCTCTTGTAAACAACAGCAGAATACTTTGGAAAGTCTTCCTCTAGTGTGTCTGATATTGTTCAAGCTACAGAACTATTGGAGCTCCTTTTCTCCCTGCAACTATCCCTCCAGTGAAAACCAGAGCACAAACTTCAGTAGTGAGAGATGCACAACAAAACCCAGCACAAAGAGAAGAGGACAGAGCAGGCAGTGAGTATATAACACATTTTATGCTGTTACTCTCTGCCACAACTCCATTCTGCTCTCCAAAGTGGAAATGGCCTCTTAGTGGTTGTCATTATCTTTCTGCTTCCTATTTTTTACTTCATTTTCTGAGCTCCATACACAAAACTTTTCTCCTTCTTTAGGTTTTTTTCATGGGTTTTTTCTTCCGTTTTATTTTGTTGTTTGGTTTGGGTTTTTTTTTGTTTGGGTTCTTTTGTACAGCAGGATTTTTTTTCCCTTTAAGAATAGTACACTAAGCCAAGATTGAGAGAAAAAAATCAAAGCTTCCACCATTTTCTATACAGGTATCTAGTGGGAGGTGTCCCTGCCTATGGCAGGGGGTTGGAACTGGATGATCTTTGAGGTCCCTTCCAACCTGAAGCATTTCTGTGATTCTATCAGTGACTTTTCCAGTGCACCAGAAAGGAAATCTTCATTGTATGAGATGTAGAAGAAAACCTCTACAAGGTACATACAGTTCTGCCAAGATCCCAAGGCTGGAATTTAGCATAGCTCAATCTCAAAGAAAAGAAGCCAACCAAACCAAATGGCCAACTTCTAAGGTTTCTGAAGGTCTAACTGATATATATAACACTGTACTGTTTATGGGGACAGTCCCCAAGCTAGTCAGAAATCACAGAATCAATCAGGTTGGAAGAGAGCTCCAAGCTCAGCCAGTCCAACCTAGCACCCAGCCCTGGCCAATCAACCAGACCATGGCACTAAGTGCCCCAGCCAGGCTTTGCTTCAACACCTCCAGGGACAGCGACTCCACCACCTCCCTGGGCAGCCCATTCCAATGCCAATCACTCTCTCTGACAACAACTTCCTCCTAACATCCAGCCTAGACCTCCCCTGGCACAGCTTGAGACTGTGTCCCCTTGTTCTGTTGCTGGTTGCCTAGGAGAACAGACTGACCTCTACCTGGCTACAGCCTCCCTTCAGGTAGCTGCAGACAGCAGTGAGCTCTGCCCTGAGCCTCCTCTTCTGCAGGCTGCACACCCCCAGCTCCCTCAGCCTCTCCTCATAGGGCTGAAGCCATGGAACAAATCTCCAAGAACAGAAATATGTTACTGAAGAACAAAACACAGAAATTAACCTCCAGACCCTACTGTGCCAGCAGGAAGTTGATTCTTTCAGAGAGAGAGGAGGAAACAAAAAACAAATCAAGGCAGAGAATAAAAAAAACTTTGTAGATGTTGATTTTTCCTTCCTAAATGCCACTCACAGCCTCCCACCCCTAAGTGTTTGCCTTCCTTCTTCCTCCTACGAACAGTATCAGAACTTCCAAGGAATGTTTTGCAGGATTATGGTTAATTCAGTCAGGGCTACTCACTGGAATAAAGCAGCCAGCACCACAAACTTTTTCTGGAGTAAGTATGTGTGTTAGGAGCATGATGAAGAAAGAGACAAAGAGATGATATATGGTAAACAGGGCTGTGCTGACAAAAGCCTCCACACAAAGGAAGGAAAATTAATACACTTACAAGTCACAAGGCAATTCCTCCTCTGTCACTAGCACTTTGCTCCAGTTTGGTGCTATTCTCCTGAGCTCATCTATGTCTTTCTGTGTTCAGTTCCAGCTCTACAGAGTATAGATGTATTTTGTCCCAGATCATCACAACTGCTGTCTTTCCTCAGTGACTGTATTTGGCTGGGTAGAGATATGCTCTGCTCAGGCTATTTAGTCAGCCCTGTGCAATGAATTTGGGGAATTCTGTAGCTTGGGGAATGCTACAGCACCCATTTGGTTAAAGTAAAAGAGCAAACAAATAAAGAGAGCAATACCACTGCTACCTATTTGTATTTCTGCAGAGTGTATTTATCAGTGTCACATATTTGGAGGGAGAAAAAGACAACCCTTTGTTTCTTCAGGCATGTCTTACCTCTGAAAAATAATCCACATACCTCCAGATATTTCTGTCTTCATCTAAAGGTTCTAAACACCAATTTTGCTCTCAGGTGCTGCTTGTGCTTAGTGGGGAAGATGTACCAGATGAGGCAGTAAGCTAAGGGTGGTGAATCAAGTGCCAGACATCCAAAGGGAGCCAGGCAGTGTGGTGCCATCAAAAGAGAAGGCAGCTTTGAAGAATTTAGATATGACCCAATTTGCTGTTTCTCTGCTACTTGTATGCATCACACTCTTCCTTGAGCATAAACCCTCTTGTATGGAAACAGTTGCTGAAGGGATATGTCCTTTTGCTGTTGATTACCAGCTTTGCTGCTCCAAGCTGAGGAATTCCAGATTAAAAAGAGTGGGTTTTTTCCCTCTCCCTAGAACAGCAACTAATGCAGAATGTTTTGCTGGGCTGTGAAAGGCTTTTCCTCTCTCTGTGGGGAGTACTATTTCTGATCCCCAATGCAGCAGTTAATAAAGTCTCAATAGTCTTTCCACCATTTCCCTCAGCACCTGCTTGCAGTCCTAAAACTCCACTGCTCCTGTCACTCTCCAGCCTCTCCAATCTTCTCTGCCAAATGATGTTTTCCTTAGCAGGAACTTCCAATGTAGCCCCAATTGTTTCTGGTTTATTGAGGGATTCCTCCTGAGTGGATTTTTCAATAGCACTTTTAACCACACCAGCAGCCACGCTCCTCTAAAGCAAAATTATCTACAGCTTGCCCAGATTTAATAGCAGTGAAGTTTTTAATGCTATCTTACTCAAGTCCCCTGAGCCTGCAATAGCTTCCTTCTCTTAATATTCCATTATGTCTGACATGCTCTTGCCAGCCATGGAGAGAGATTGGATCTTGTACTCCGAGCTTCCAGGCTATCACATTTCCTCCCTTTTCTAACACACATCCTGCTCTTTCCTGGAGGTTGTTCTGCCTCTTTGCAGAACGAGGCTTGCACACGAACAGGCACAGCCTACAGAACAGGATTACCCAACAAGTATAAAACTGAAGAGCTGCCATTTTTTTTTTTTTGGCAAAGACAACTATTTTTAGGATATGTTTTACCTTTGGGTCCAGCTGGTTTCCTGCTCTCTAACAGTTTTGAAAGCTGTTTCAGAACGAGCTGTTTCTCAGTAGCAAAAACAGGTCTGAACATGGTGGTTAACTAACTCCTGGCCTTGATCTGCTTGTTTAGATGCATCTGAGCCCACCAGCCATCACTGAAATCAGCAGTGCAGAGGACACACCTTGACACTTGCATGATTTAAGTGAGGAAATGAAGATTTCAGGGAACAGCAAAAGGCTCCATGAGACCACAAAAACATGAGGTTAGCAGTCAGAAGATCAGGATTCAAATCTTCACTGTGCCAAACCCAAGCTCTGCGCTTGGGTCGCAACAAGCCTGTGAAGGCTCCAGGCTTGGAGTAAAGTGGCTGGAAAGTCACCCTGGGAAAAAGACCTGGGGCTGTTGATCAACAGCCAGCTGAACATGAGTCAGTGCATGTCCAGGTAGCCAAGAAGGCCAACAGCATCCCAGCTTGGATCAGGAACAGTGTGATCAGCAGAACTAAGGAAATGATTGTCCCCCTGTACTCAGCACTGGTGAGGCTGCACCTCAAACACTGGGGGCCCTCACTCAAAGGTCATTGAGGTGCTGGAGTGTGTCCAGAGAAAGGTAATGAAGCTAAGAAAGCATCTGGAGAACAGGTCTGGTGAGGAACAGTTGAGGAAACTGGGCTTCTTTAGCCTGGAGAAACAGAGGCTCAGGGGAGACCTTCTGGCTCTCTACAACTCCTTGAAAGGAGGTTGGAGCCAGGTGGGGATTGGTCTCTTCTTCCTAGTAACAAGTGATAAAATGAGAGGAAATGGCCTCGAGTTGCAACAGGGGAGGTTTAGATTGGATGTTTCAGAAGAAACTTCACTGAAATTGTTCTCAAGCACTGGAAGAGAGTCCCCAGGGATGTGTTTGAATTGTTATCCTTGGAGGTGTTTAGAAGAGGCAGAGAAGTGGTGCTGAGTGACACAGTTTAGCACCAAACTAGGTGGAGTTGGATCATAATTGGACTTTATGATCTTAAGGGTATTTTCCAGCCTAATGATGCTTTGGTGCTCTCAGCAATGCATCTTTAAAGGAAGGAAGCAAATTGCTGTCTGCACAAGTGTATTTTGAAGCATGCAAAGGCTTGACTGGGAGCAACATATGAGAAGGTGTTCTAGTAACTACAGGGACAACCCTGGCTGGAGCCATGTTGAGAGTTTTATCAGCTGCTTTCCACTAACTCTGCAGGTAGCAACGGGAGAATTTGAGATTCTCAGGTAAGAAGCAGTTAGTGCTATCAAGTGCTGTGCTTCTACTCTGTCTCTGAACAACACACAAATAAAATACATATAACAAAGTATACACATTTCTATGTCTGGAAATAATAGAATCATAGAATCAGTCAGGGTTGGAAGGGGCTATAAGGATTATCTAGTTCCAACCCCCCTGCCATGCCCAGGGACACCCTACCCTACAGCAGGCTGGCCACAGCCTCATCCAGCCTGGCCTTAAACACCTCCAGCCATGGGGCCTCAACCACCTCCCTGGGCAACCCATTCCAGCCTCTCACCACTCTCATGCTGAACAACTTCCTCCTCACATCCAGCCCGAACCTACCCATCTCCAGCTTTGTTCCATTCCCCCTAGTCCTGTCACTCCCTGAGAGCCTAAAAAGTCTCTCCCCAGCTTTTTTTGTAGGCCCCCTTCAGATACTGCAAGTCCACAATAAGGTCATCAGCAGCTTAGAGTTACAATCTGCCACATTTCTACCATCATTTTGGGTTGCATACTTACTTGCAAAGCTAAACTAAGAGCAAATGTTTGGACACATTTGTACCTCTGCTAAGAATGTTCTATTTTACTAAGGCCAGTTCTGAATTCTGATGGTTAAAAAAATCAGGTATCTACCTGCTGCTGAAAGGATCATCACCTGGACCAATAATTGTCATCTTTGCAAGCCTCCACTTACACTGTTTGAACAGTGACAAAAGGTATCAGTCACCCTCAAGGCTCCTAGTTACTACCATTAGCAGCTGGTTTGCTATGCTCTATGTGAAACACTGATGCCACCTTGTAAGGATAATAGCACAGAGCTGGCTTGCAGCCAAGGATGCCTGCACTTGGTGTAACTATGAGCAACATGCTAACTGCAAAGCCCAGCTGAGCTTCCAAACACTCAGATTTTGGGGCTGCAGCTCCATAAATTCCATATCCTCAACATATTCATGCTGTTTGCCTTTTCTATTGTCTGACATTAGCATTACTATTTACCATCACAGGAATGAATGCTTTACAGTGGGGGTGGTGAGACATTGGAACAGGTTGCCCAGGGAGGTTGTAGATGCCCCCTCCCTGAAGGTGTTCAAGGCGAGGCTGCTTGAGGTCTTGAGCAATCTGGTCTAGTGGAAGGTGTCCCTCCCCATGGCAGGGAGGTTGGAAGTAGATGATCTTTAGGGTCTGTTCCAACCCAGACCATTCTATAATCTCCATTGTTCTAGCATGACAGATAGCAACTGCTCATGGAAAACAGTGTTATGATTATCTACCACTTATACAGCTACTACAGCATGTTTATGGACTTCTGCTGGGGACACAGTCTCAAGTTGTGCCAGGGGAGGTATAGGTTGGATGCTAGGAGGAAGTTGTTGGCAGAGAGAGTGATTGGCATTGGAATGGGCTGCCCAGGGAGGTGGTGGAGTTGCTGTCCCTGGAGGTGTTCAAGAAAAGCCTGGATGAGGCACTTAGTGCCATGGTCTGGTTGATTGGCTAGGGCTGGGTGCTAGGTTGGACTGGCTGAGCTTGGAGGTCTCTTCCAACCTGCTTGATTCTATTATTCTATTTACATTGTATTCTGCTCAGCACTCTGTTTTCTGTCTGGCTCTAATGCAATTCCACCACTGGTACATCGATACTAGGAGATTAAGTGTTTAAGTCCTTTAATAACACCACCACTATGGCAAAACCAGGGCATTGGCAGTGCTTCAGCTGTGCCATTGCTTTCACAGTTCTAACAGTAGGAGCATTAACAAGGCAGGAAACAGTGATGTGAAGAGCACTGGATTTAGCATGGAGTAACTGAAGCATTTACTTGTGGGTGTCTCATTTGTGAGCATTCAATCCTAAAAGAATTAGGATCAAGCCCCCCCAGCTACCACTCTACTGTGAGGGGAAAAAAAGAATGTACATGATAGCCACCAAAGAATGTTGGCCAAAAGCTTGTGCACCTTGCTTTAAAATTTAACAAGAGTATTTTGAAATGCTGATGTGCCACCCCCTTGCCTGCAGAAGAGGACTGCTGACTGTGTGGTTTTAGAGTAAAGATGGAGTGCAATCTGTATGCAAATGAAATGTTAATATGGCATATAAAAGTAAAACTCAATAAACCAAGTTTGCACTGAGAACATGAAGATTTTGGCCATTCTTTGTCTTTGTCTCCCTCCCCACACCTCTGGAAATCTCTTGTGCAGTTTATATATGTTGTGTCATTTAGCAAATAAAACTAAACAGCATCTCTACTGCTAATGGTGTGAGATAGAGGCTTTTAGTTGTGTCCATGGTCATTTAATGACCTAAATATCTCCAGCATTTTTGATAGCCAAGTTAAAAGCTGTATTGATTTCCCTGAAGTTTCTCTTGCTTGCATTGCAAACAGCTTCACTTGAAAGCAGTGACTCAGCACAGCAGAACACAGGGCAGTTGTTAACATGTCTTGGGTGGAATAGAATAATGGAGCAAAGATATAGAATCATAGACTCACTGAATCATAGAATGATTGGAAAAGGCCTCTAAGATCATCACGTCCAACCATCTACCCAACACCACCATAATCACCACACAATGCCCCTAAGTGCCATGTCCATACATTTTTGAACACCTGCAGGGATGATGACTCCACCACCTCCCTGGGCAGCTTATTCCAATGCCTGGCCACTCCTGCAGGAAAGAAATCTTTCCTAATAGCCAACCTAAAGCAGAGGGCAGAGTCTCTCAGAGAGCATTTGGGGTGAAGAACACAGGCAGGCAGAGAAGGTGAGAGTATGAGCTAAGATAGAAGGAGTTCAGCAGAAAAATGGATAGCTGAACTCTTTGCTTGGCAAACCAGTATGAAACAGTAATGATTTGCAGGCATTGCAGAACAGATGATCTTTAAAGATTTAAAAGAGAATATGTTCTCTTCTTTAAAAGAGAAATAGTGACTTCTCAGAGTTGAAAAAATCCTGGTGCTATCACTGGCAGTTTGTAGTGAGAGATGGTAGCTCCAGAAAACTTTCCCTCCAGTGACCTATGGAATCTGGCAATTATCTGGCCTCTCTTCTAAGGTATTGCAATAAAAACCAGTAACAACAACAGTGCATTTTATATCAGCATAAATATTTAGGGTTCCACTTCAATAATATGCATGCCATGTTCATAATGGAAAATAACCTCATGATCTGGCAGGTTATGCTAGTCCAGGGGTTACTTACGTGCAGATCAACAAGAATTCTCTTCCCAGACTGGGAGACATAAATTAGAGCAATCTTTATTCCGGCATTTCTACCTCAAACGAGATGTTGCCTTTAATGACCCCACAAGGCAAAAGTTTTCTTCCTACCTGGATGAGGAATGTGAGGATTCCCTCTGTTTACACTGGTGAAAGCAATTGTTTTCCCTTTAACGGCAAGGACAAGTCTGTTCTTCCATCATACCCCAGTGTGCCAAACTCCTACAGAACATCCTGGTTTCTGTGGGACAAGCACCTACACTGTACACCTCCACAACTGCCACTGTACAAGCTGCAGACTTGCCCATGTTGATTGGACACTACATTTCAAACAAAAGGCAGTCTATAAGGCAGTCTCAAGAAGACCAGATGGATAGACTGAGTCTTTGTCTTGTCCAGCTCACTTTTTTTATCTACTTAATAATTGAAAGCCCTTCTTGGGAACTCGCAGTTCCCAAACCACTCCACTGCAGCGCTTGCTGACTCACCCCACCAGACTCAGGGGCAAAGAGAATTCCTCTTCTCAGCAAACCCAAATTCCCACCCACTCTCTGAGTGAAAAGAGACTGTCTTTGGGGACAGCCTTTTTAACAGGACAAGGGCTGATGGATTTCAACTAAAAGAGGGAGATTTAGAGTAAATACAAGGAAGAATTTTTGTACACCAAGGGTGGTTGGACACTGGCCTGGGTTGCCCAGAGAAGTGGTAGACTCCCCATCCCTGAAATCATTCCAAGTCAGGTTATCTGGGACTATGAGCAACCTGCTGACTTCAAGGGGGTTGGACTGATAATCTTGGAAGGTCTCTTCCTTTCAATCCAAACTAGTCCATGATTCTATGAATCAGCTGAATACAGAAAGCCCAGCTTGACTGTAAGGTTCTTGCCTTTTCAAAAGGACCACTTCAGCCATCTGACACAGATAGTGCCTACGCAGGGAACAAGAGCCCCAGGTGACACCGTGGGAGGCCTGGGGACAAACAGACTCACCTGCTCTCCTGGGACAGGCTGGACACATTGGTTGTGGTGCAGTAACTGAGGTCCAGTCCTGGAGCTCTCAAATTGTTGGAGTCTTTTCCACACTGTGAAGGTGAACCCCAACACCTATATTAGATCCTCACCAGGGCACATGCATTATTCCACATGCTATCTATCACAGCCAGTTGTTGTTCAGGAAAGAGAACTGGAATGACATAGATGATCCAGCATCAAGAGTGATTGAGACCTATCAGCAACAGCACTCCTGGGCAGGACATTTAGGTCAATGGTGAAAGAAGAGCCAGTTCTGGCTGGTTTTGCACTGAAGAGCAGGTGAGTGGTAATTGTGTTCCACCTGGAGCACAGGCACAGCAGCTGCTTCCCGTTTAAATAACGTGCCTTAAAGCTAACACTTGGGTTTATTCCAGCAAATGCTGTCTATTTAGTAACAGCTGATAACAAAACATCATTCCCCCAGCTATGACTAGTCTTTAAGCATCAGTAAAAATGTACTTAATCAATTTATATTAAATTACTGTGCAATCAGCATGGCAGTTTAAGGCTATGCCTATGTATACCAGACATTTCAGCAGGTAATGATTATGTTCTCTTAACTTCTGAGCATTGCTTGATATTTTATACCTACACAACTGGTATCTTTAAATAGATGTTTTATTATATCTGGGCTACCACAGTAACTAGGACTGCACTGTCTTTAAATGGCATTTAAAGGTGATACTTTTTAATTGTCTGTGCTCTGCCTTTCAGTGCAGCTGCCTCGTAAACCAGCAAACAGCCTCTGCAGTAAGCAATGCAGCAGCTCCAGAGCAGTACAATCTTAGAACTGTTTTGGCTGGAAGAGACTTTTACAGTCATCAAGGCCAACCTTCCACCTTAACACCAGCAGGGCCATTAAACCATGTCTCCAATCACCATGTCCACACATTTCTTGAACACTTCCAGAGACAGCGACTCCTCCACCACCTCCCTGGGCAGCCTGTTGCAGTGCCTGACCACTCTCACAGGAAAGAAACTGTTCCCCTGGTGCAGGTCCAGGCCATTTCCTCTCGTCCTATCACCTCATACTAGGGAGAATGACCACTACTCCTGGTCGTACTCCTCCTGATCACCAGCACTGCATGGACAGCTGAATACTACGTGGTCTGGCTGGGGCTCCCAGGGATGCCCTGTTCAGGACAACTGGACTGCTGCAGAGCTTGTCCAGGAAGCAAAAATCGGCTTCAGTTCATCTTTTCCTGCTGCTTAGCCTCACCTAAGGATTAGTCAATGACTCTCAACCTCCAAACAGACTTTAAAAAGCACTTTAAAACCTTGAAGACTTAAATATGGTCTTTGTGCTATAGCACAAAGGAAATAGCATAGCCATGCTGGCACATCTCAGCTGGCTTTCTGAAACCACCAGGTGCTGCAGTAGTGCCCTTTCCTTCCTGCTGTGATACAAGCCTGCCTTGTTGATAAATGTGAAGAGAAGCAACTTTGCCATAAAGTAATCACGAACCAAACCTTTCACCTGTGTGGCTTCACCCAGCTTTGAATATGGCTTTTAAGGTACCAAGACCAATATTACTTTAGGATGACTTCAGAAACTGGCACAGCACAGTCGCTCTCTCCACTTCAGAACTCAAACTGGCACAGCACAGTCGCTCTCTCCACTTCAGAACTCAAACTGGCACAACACAGTCGCTCTCTCCACTTCAGAACTCAAACTGGCACAACACAGTCGCTCTCTCCACTTCAGAACTCAGAAACTGGCACAACACAGTCGCTCTCTCCACTTCAGAACTCAGAAACTGGCACAACACAGTCGCTCTCTCCACTTCAGAACTCAGAAACTGGCACAACACAGTCGCTCTCTCCACTTCAGAACTCAAACTGGCACAACACAGTCGCTCTCTCCACTTCAGAACTCAAACTGGCACAACACAGTCGCTCTCTCCACTTCAGAACTCAAACTGGCACAACACAGTCGCTCTCTCCACTTCAGGACTCAGAAACTGGCACAGCACAGTCGCTCTCTCCACTTCAGGACTCAGAAACTGGCACAACACAGTCGCTCTCTCCACTTCAGAACTCAAACTGGCACAACACAGTTGCTCTCTCCACTTCAGAACTCAAACTAGCACAACACAGTCGCTCTCTCCACTTCAGAACTTGAGAAACCTTGACCTATCTTTATTCTGCTGCTTCTGCTATGATTTTGTGCAAGTCTCTTGATTTCTCTGTATCTTACTGTCTGTACCTTAAAAAGGTAAAACAACAAAGCACATAAGCCAGTGAAATGTTTGCCTGCAAATGCCAGGTGGATTTATGCGAGGGCTATGTGTAAGAAAGCAGCATGCACTTCCTTCCTGGGTCCCTACCAGTGCAGGTTTATGTGTTGGTGTGAGACATAACCATTTTAACATCATTACAGTTCTAAATGTCTGCTGTCAGGACCTATTTATAATTACTGAAGTGTTTCCCCTGAGCACCCTTAGCAACTAATTTCAGGATCAGGATAAATAGAAAAATAAACTTATGCTGGGCTGTGGAGACATTTATTGTATCAAATGACTGAAGAAAATTAATCTTTCTATTGTGGTCTATCAAGTCATGAGAAATCAAGTGCATTTTAAATGCATAAATCTCCATGGTAAGTGAAAAAGAAGACCTCCAAACCTGGCAAGCCCCCACCCATCCATATATATTGATCCTATGAATAAACCTGAACATGAGCTAATTCCTTCCTTTTCTTCTTATTGTCTCACTAGGCCCTCTGTGAATTTATTTAGCAAACAAACTCACTGGATAGGCAAATACTTGCTCAGTTTACCCAGCAGGTTTGGTGTGAATGCTTTCAGTTGCTGTTTGTTTGGCTGGGTATCAAGAAGGAAGGCACAGCCTCTTCTCCCCTGCGCCCTGTGATAGGACAAAGGGCGATGGATGAAAACTACAGCACAGAAGTTCCACCTCAATGTGAGGAAGAACTTCTTGATTGTAAGGGTCACAGAGCACTGGAACAGGCTCCCCAGAGAGGTTGTGGAGTCTCCTTTCTCTGGAGACTTTCAAGACCCATCTGGCTGCATTCCTGTGCAATCTGCACTAGACTAGATGGTTCTACTCTGGCAGCAGGGGGGTGGATCAATGATCTCCAGAATCATAGAATCAACCAGGTTGGAAGAGACCTCCAAGCTCATCCAGTCCAACCTAGCACCCAGCCCTGGACAATCAACCAAACCATGGCACTAAGTGTCTCATCCAGGCTTTTCTTCAACACCTCCAGGAACGGTGACTCCACCACCTCCCTGGGCAGCCCATTCCAATGCCAATCACTCTCTCTGACAACAACTTCCTCCTAACATCCAGCCTAGACCTCCCCCAGCACAACTTGAGGCTCTGTCCTCTTGTTCTTTTGCTGGTTGCTTGGCAAGAAGAGCCCAACCCCACCTGGCTACAGCCTCCCTTCAGGTAGTTGTAGACAGCAATGAGGTCTGCCCTGAGCCTCCTCTTCTCCAGGCTAAAGGCCCCCAGCTCCCTCAGCCTCTCCTCACAGGGCTGTGCTCCAGGCCTCTCACCAGCTTTGTCACCCTTCTCTGGACACATTCCAGTACTTCAACATCTCTCTTGAATTGAGGAGCCCAGAACTGGACACTCCAACCTCTAACAACCTGTAATGCTGCGATCTTTTGAGAAACATTACAATGCAAACTTATACTTATCTAGACCACCAAAATACAAGGTTTTGGGTACTCCTAGAAGAAAGAATTTGGTCATTATTAGTTAAGATAATTTAATGACATTCAGAAGGCTGCAAATAGTGGCTTTTAACCTCAAGTTTCTTTTTAGGAGCTATGCAAACTAAAATACTACGAGCCAAACTTGACAGGAAGTTTTGATGCTTTTGCAGCTGCATTATTGTAAATAAGGTTAGAATGTGGTCACAGAAACATCAAGAGCATTTCCAATCTGCCCTTGGCACCAACAGGCACTTGACCAACCCAGCTAAGACTCTGTGCATACATCTGTTGCTCTCCTCCCTTTGAACCTTAATCCTCTCATTTCCAGATATCCATGCACAGACCCTGCTGCCTTCCAACAGGTGATGCTGTGGATCTCTTCAGAGACATTCTGTGCTGAGCACCCAGAAATTCCACAGTGAAAGCAGCCCCCAGCCCTGCTGCACCTGAAGTACACCACTCCTGTGATGGGCTCCAGCAACAGCTCAGCTGGAGTGGCTCAGCAGCCCAGGCTCCACCAGGCATGGGCTTCCCTTCTGCACTCCAACAGTCCTGGAGCCACATGTTTATTTAATGTTAATGCCTCGTTGTCTTGACATTCATAATGTGCTAAGCTGGGAAAGTAATTAAAGTTAATTTCTTCTTTGGGGGGAGGATGAGAAAAGTGAGGGGGGGGAGCACCCTCACTGTACATTCTTATTCATATTTCTTCCCTGTTTTGCGATTCTCAATCGGAGTTTTCTAATAACAGATCATTTCTTTTTGTCTAACTTTAATCTGGCCCTGCTTGACAAGCACCATCCTTTTCATTGAAGGGTAAGACCACTTAAAGAAAGGCCAATAAGCCCTTGCACTGCTCAGCTGACTAGGGTGATTTGTCACCCTGTGCAGTGGTGGTCACACCAATGGATTTATCTCAAGGTAAATGGAGATGCTGAGACCTGGGACCCGGAGCTTTGATTAAGGCCCCCTTTTTGTAGTGTTGATAGATGTTGCTTGTGTTTATCTATTTGAAATGCCACTAAATCTGTGAATACAATGGAAAAAGAGAGTAGTTTGCAGCTGAAAACATATTAGTGATTTATGTTTCACTAAGAAGCACAATAAAGAGACAGAGGCTATTAAGAGGAGCTATTTTCATGAGAAATAGTTCTGCTTTAAAACATTATCAACCACACCTTGATAAAGACCTACATGCATGCATAATGGTGTTTACTTATCACTTTAGTTGAGTGCAGTATACATCTGGAATGCACAGCCCCAAATTATTAATAAGCTGGTAGATGCTTTGCCATGCAAATGCATACGAATGGGATACTTTGCATGTTAATTGTCTTGCAGAGAAAAAGGGAGGGTAAGGCACTGACCCGGGACTTCAGATGGACTCCACGTCCCTTAAAGCAGCTCCCAGTCCTGCTGACCATTATTGCCACCATTTATTCACAACATTTGAGTAGAAATAACCAGTGGGGTGACACAAAAGGATTATAATGCATCGATATAACTTATAACATGAATCAATGTCAACAAGACGCACCCATTTAAATGAATAGGGTCAGATGAGAATGCTGTATCACCCTGACTCGTGTGACAGTTACAAATGCATAACCTAGTATGCATAATAGGAGTGTACAAACCAGTAGAGATTTGTAAACTTGGTTCATTTCAAGCAGAACTGACCCACAGGAATGGAAAAAGGAAGAGCCAACTGAGCTGTCTAGAAATAAGTGACTCTGTAGTTTGTTGTTTAACAAAAAGCATTAAGGAGGTTTCATTTTCTTGGGCTCAAATCGAGGGCCTAAGAAGCTGCTAGGTAGCCAAGCTGGTATTTGTCTACAAGCCTCAATCAAATGCAAAAGATAACACATTGGCTTCCAAGCACAGTCCTGTTTACAAAATAAAGCTTCACTGCTTTGCCTCATAGATGCAAATATATAGGCAGGCTGCAATTCCAGCTTTGGAATCTGCTGTGCTATGATTTATTGAAATGTTTTGAGGATTCCTCTTCAGCACTAATGAACAGTGAGGGGCTGGGGGGGGGTGGGGAGAGGCCGTGTAATGTGTGTGCACCTGGAGCATGAAAACTGGTACAGTGAGTTGGGTACCTGTAGGGTGCTGCTCTGCCCGTGGCTTGGCACTGCAGCACGCTGACAGGCTAGCAGAGCTCTTAAATCTGGACAACACCTGCACCTCATTTGCTTTAGAGAAGCGCCATGACCTGACTGCTGATGGTGAGCCCTCCCTTTCATCCTCAGGATGATGACAAGTTATTAATTGCCACCATTAGCTGCTGCAGCCTGCTTGAGATCTCTGCTGCTCTCTGGAGGTGAGAAACTATGTGTGTGTGAACGCGGAGAGAAAAGCCGTGAAGCGCTGGGGCAAACACAGCAACAATCTGCCCAAAAGGGATTGGGAGGCTGTGAATAATTTATTAGAAAACATTTTTCTTTGTCCTTCCCACAGACCCACAAATCCTCCCTAAGCGCTCTTTACCAGCCTTGCAGATAATGTACTTACACATCTCAGAGCTTGCTAAATAGACTGAACAGGCCACAGAGTTCACTCTTAACGCTGCGCCCTCCTTCACAGCGCCTGCCACAGATGGAACACGCTCAGCCTTGCCTGCGAGTCCTGCCTATGGAATTTGTTTGCAGCTAGCTACAAAAGTCTATGTAAAATGTCAGGTCAATGCTCAGGAAACATTTTTTCCCCCTTTTGTTTTTAACTCTGTAGTGAATTTCTTGGTTTCTAGCTCCAGCAGACCAAATTTCAGCATGGATTCACACCTCATTTCACCCTCCTGCAGGCACTTGATTGAAGGTGCTCAACCTGTCTCAGTAACATTTTCAGACACCAAAAGATACATCTCTTCATCTGGTAAAAATAAAGGTGTGGTTGAATGGGAGCCCTGGGGAGAAGCAAGTTCATGCTAGGGCAGAGAGAGGTGTGCCAACTTGGGCAACTTAACGTACAGTCACTAGCACACCCTCAGTGAATTTGGATGAAGTAAAAGATCAGAGTCTTCAGAGAGGACAGGAAGGAGAGAGGATAAAGACAAAATATCCTAAGATCATTGAATGGTAGCGTTTGAAGTGGCCTATAAATATGAGCTGATGTCAGCAAAAATAGCTTTGAAGGAGCTGTGCTAGTTTGGAGCACCTGAAGACTGTCTTGAGACACACTCATGCTGGAGCACGCCCCAGGATCTTGTTCTGTGAATCAGCCAGATAGAGTCCTCTGGTGAGTGTTAGAGATCAGCTGCAGTCTGTGCAGCCACGGTTTGCCTCCAGAGAGAACCAGAGAAAAGAGCAAGGGAGAAAAGAAAGGCCTGATGCATATCTTAGTCTGATCCACGTTCAGGAGCTAGGATGAGGCCAGTGATTAGTCCCAACTAGAAACTCAGAAGGACTGCAGGAATACAGACCTAGTGCAGTGGTGTAAATTAAAGGCAGAAGCTGAACTGGCAGAGGGGCCAAAGACCACTGCCCTGTATTTTAGCAACCCTTTCACAAGACATCCAAACCCATCACGTTCAATCTCCAATGGAATCAAAAGACTCCATACTTTAAAGGATGTATTTCAAATCAAATGTATCATTTTTGCTGTCTCTCCAGACTTTTCAGTTCCTCTGCCTAGTCATCTTAAACAAAGTGCTTCAGTGCTTGCATTTAGGTGTGGAAATCAATTACATACAGAACTTACATTTGAAAAGCAGGATTCCTTATAGGGCTGGGCAAGAAAGAACAGAGAATGCTTTTATTGGCCATATGTAGACAGCATCTACTTAGAACTGGGATTAGAAATAAGAGCTACCACTGACTCCATCAGAATCTTCTCAAGGAACTACAGGGGCCAAATATTTTATGTTTAGCAGCCAATCCCAGAACCATAGAATCATAGGACAGTTAGGGTTGGAAGGCACCTCAAGGATCATCCAGTTCCACGCTCCCATCAAGGCAGGGACATCTCACACTAGACCAGGTCACTCAAGCCCTCATCCAACCTGGCCTTCAACACCTCCAGGCAGGGAGCAGCCACAACCTCCCTGGGCAACCTGTGCCAGTGTCTCACCACCCTCACTGCAAAGAACCCTTTCCTAGCATCTACTTTGAATCTCCACTCTGCCAGTTTAAACCCATTACCCCTTGTCCTGTCATTAAAAGACATTGTCAACAGTCCCCCCCCAGCCTTCCTATAGGCCTCCTTCAGAGATACTGGAAGGCCACTCTAAGGTCTCCTCAAAGTCTACTCTTCTGCAAGCTGAAAAGCCTCAACTCTTGTAGCCTGTCCTCATAGCAGAGCTGCTGCAGCCCTCTGAGCATCTCTGTGGCCCTCCTCTGGACTCATTCTAGCAGTTCCATGTCCTTCTTGTGTTGGGGGCTCCAGAACTGCACACAGGACTCCAGGTGGGGTCTGATTTTAGCAAAGTAAAGGGGCAGAATCCCCTCCCTTGCCCTGCTGGCCACATTTGGATGCACAGTGTTCATAGAAACATAGAATGGCTCAGGTTGGAAAGGACAAGATATGGAGAGGGACACCTCACAACTAGACTTGACTACTCAAGCCCTCATCCAACCTGGTCACCTGGCCAGTTCCAACCCTCCTGCCATGCCCAGGGACACCCAACCCTAGATCAGGCTGGCCACAGCCTCAGCCAGTCTGGCCTTAAACACCTCCAGCCATGGGGCCTCAACCACCTCCCTGGGCAACCCATTCCAGCCTCTCACCACTCTCATGCTCAACAACTTCCTCCTCACCTTCACTCTGAATCTCCCCACCTCTGGGTTTGCTCCATTCCCCCTAGTCCTGTCACTCCCTCATAGCCTAAAAAGTCCCCAGCCTTTTTGTAGGCCCCCTTCAGATACTGGAAGGCCACAAGAAGGTCAGCTGGGAGCCTCCTCTTCTCCAGAGTGATGCTGCTGATCAGGACTGATTTCTCTGAGAGGTGCAGAAATGCAAACAGAGATGGTTTTATACAGGTAGAGGTACAGGTGCACATAACAGTGAGCATCTTTAACACCTCCTGCTCTATGTTACTTGTCAGTGTTCAGAAAGGGATTAGCAAGTTTTGAATTTTGATTCATGGTTCCAGAAGAGCAGGGGGAGAAGAGGGAAAACCCCATCAGAGACCTAGCAGAGAAGTAAATTTAAGAATCATTTAAAAATCTCCTTTTTGGCAAGATTAGGAATTCACAGCTGACACCTAACCCACAACTGCTGTTTCTCAGGGCTGCTGTAAGAACCAAACCTATCTCTGCTGGGGGCGGTGTGTTAGAGCTGGCAAAGGGTTAAGCTGTGGAGCAAGCTGTGTACACACACTCAAGGTATGTTTGTTTCTGTAGGAATGAATAGAGTCACTGTGAGGAGCTAAGTGTTATTCTAACACCTCTTCTCTGCCTGGCTCTCTGGCCGGTTCGCATGTAACCCAGTGTTTCCATGGAGGAGCGAATCCATCTGTGTTTTCTCACCTGCAGGTGCTGGGGGTTTAATTAAAAGCTCTAACTAATATGCTGCTTTTTTTTTTGGGGGGGGGGGGTGAATTACAGCAAAGGCAAATTATGAATGATAATGAGAGGCAGAATTACTCACTTGGAGTCATTTTCTGTGTGCTTTTGTCCCCTTGTAACACACACAAGTGTACTTGAATGGAATAGTCAAGGATGAACATTGATTTAGTCTGGGTTTGTGTGCAAGAAAGACAGGCATTGTTTCCATTTGCACAGGGGATTGCACCAATTTAAGAAGGACAACTACTTAAAGAGCTTGACTTAGGAAATCAGGCTCGCTGCACAGAGCTTAGGTAGCTCTGCTTTCCAAATTCAGACACGTGGCCCAAATTCATTTGCCATTTGCAACGCTCTGTCATTTGAGCTGCTGCTCTGCGCATACACAGACACGCAGCTGAGCTTCACAACCTGTGCTGGACCATTCCAGCTCTTCCAGTCTGTGGGCAGCTTGGATCCTTTCTGTTTATTAGTATTAGAAATGAAAAATGAACAGAATGCAGACACTAGGACTGGAAGTATGTTTTGCATAGGTTTTAGATCTGAGAAGCTCCTTTTCAGAGCAGAAAGCAATGTTGTGCTGTTATGGCTTTCCACAGCAGTTCTACCACTTCCTCCACGTATCTGACATGATGGGGAAGGAAGGAAGGATCCCTTCAGAAAACTTTCCTAATGGCAATCATCCCAAATGTCATAGAATCATAGAGTCAGAGAATGGTTTAGGTTGGAAGGGACATCAAGGATCATCCAGTTCCAACCTCCTGTCATAGGCAGGGACACCTCCCACTAGAACAGGTCACTCAAGGCCTCATCCAACCTGGCCTTGAACACCTCCAGGGAGGTTTTGGAGCACAGAATGAAAGATCACATTGGGTGATTCTGTGCTCCACAACCTCCCTGGGCAACCTGTGCCAGTGTCTCACCACCCTCACTGCAAAGAACTTCTTCCTAACATCTAGTTTGAATCCCCCCTCTACCAGTTTAAACCCATTACTCCTCATCCTATCATTACAAGACCTTGTCAATAGTCCCTTCTCAGCCTTCCTGTAACCCCCTTCAGACACTGGAAGGCTACTATAAGATGTCCTTGAAGCCTTCTCTTCTCCAGGCTGAAGAGCCCCAGCTCTTGTAGCCTGTCCTCATAGCAGAGTTGCTGCAGCCCTCTGAGCATCTTTGTGGCCCTCCTCTGGACTCATTCTAACAGTTCAATGTCCTTCTTGTATTGGGGGCTCCAGAACTGCACACAGGACTCCAGGTGGGGTCTTATGAGAGCAGAGTAAAGGGGCAGAATCCCCTCCCTTGCCCTGCTGGCCACACTGCTCTTGCTGCAGCCCAGCACACAGCTGCTGTCTGGGCTGCATGTGCACACTGCAGGCTCCTGTTGAGCTTTTCATCACCCCAGACCCCCAGGTCCTTTTCCCCATGGCTGCTCTCAGCCATTCCCCACCCAGCCTGGATCTGTGCTTGGGATTGCGCTGACCCAGGTGCAGGACCTAATGTCCCTGAATTACTATTAGGAGATCTCTTCATTATAACACTCTGCCCTAGATTCATCCTTCTCTAGAACTCAGCATCTCGCAAGGGCTAACAGCCAAGCCAGTCAAGCAAACCCAGTGCCAGGCTGCCCTCGGTGCTTGCTGAGAAAGCCAGTGGAGAGAATGGTAAATAAAAGTGACCCAAGGAGGCTAGCAGGCCCTGGGTCAATATCAGAGGACTCCAAGGCATTAAAGGGCCATGATATATGGTGCAAGGTGCAACACAATTCCAGAAAGACATAAGTCTCTCACTCCCTATCAAAATACACAGTATAGATATGTCTCATGCCTATAAAAATTACAGAGGAATAAACTTGCCCTTCAAGGTGAAATACTAAAGGCGAAGGTGATGAAATGATAGAATAGGCAGAAGAGAAGGACAGGGAATGGTGGGGGGAAAAACACACACAAACATAAAAAGAGAGCTGGTAGGGGCTTGGAAGTGGGAAATAGTTGATCATTAGGTGTAGGTGGTGAACTAGGAGTTGAGGCAACAGAGAGAGAACAAAAGAAAATAAGAGGATGAAGAGAGAAGCAAACCCAAGAGAGAACAGAGGAAAGAGAGATGGGAGAAGGCTGGTGTCAGAAAAAGCAGTTGTTAATTACAGTTGGGTGGATTTGCTGGAGACACTAACGTAACCTATTCCATTCTATTAATCACTGGGATCTGGGTGCCTCCACTGGCACATGAAGTATGTGTTAGCTGTCCCCTGGTCATTTCTCTAGGGAAAGATGTGTGTTCAGTGGTTAGGGACAGATTCCTTTTCTTCTTTCTTAATATACATGTTGTTGTTTTCTGTTTAGAGATGGCAAGGTCAAAGAAATACTCCTTCCCTTGCACAAATGTGTCTTTGAGGCATCAGGGAATTCAGGAAGAATCAAACAGAGCTTGCAAAAGGTAAAAAAAATCTGTACATGTGGTTTTTTTCTTCACTGATTCCTCAGGTGTGTTTTGTTCAGACTTTTGGGATCATCTCACTTAGGAAAAACAAGACAGAAACTACTGCCACTGGCCTTTTTTGCCTTCCTCTCCTCCTGCTTTCATTTCACCCTGAACAGGTACACACATTTTAGCTCCTACCTGAGCAGAATCCCTACCTTTTGCACCTGCAAAGCTCACACTGAAGCTGCAGCATGTATAAGAACCTGGCATAGCCCCAGGTCCCATACCCCAACACGTGGCTGGGGGCAATACTACACAAGGGAGGAAGATGGAACCTTTTCCTCAAGGAACTTACTATATGAATGAATTTAATCTACTCAACCTCTTTGCTCTTTAGCCACATCCTGCAGTAGAGCTCACCAAAGGTCCCATCAGCTCTATCCTAGCAGACTGGTGTTCTGTGTGTATGTGCACAGCACAATCCCTTTCACACCCATAATCATCTGCTTACCATTGATCTGACTCCTCATCCTTTTATCAATCTTAAGTCACATCCAGATACAGCTGATGTAACATTGTCACTGCCATGTCTCTGACACAGCAAGAGTTGAAAGCACCATAAATTAACTTACAATACACTGAGCACTCTGAGCACTGCAGCGTGGAAGTAGCTGGGGACACTGCAAGCACAAGGGCCACTCAGCACTGGATACCTATATGTGACAAGCACCATTAGCAGTGTGTTTTTCCTCTTCTTAAGGAAGGTATATCACTGAGCATTATAAATGGATAGTGATTGCAAGGCTAAATTCCCATCAAGGGCTTGATGAGTCATTAAAACCCCTCAAGCTTTGTTCTCACAGTTTATTGCCTCATCATCATCACCACCCCTTCATGAAATTATTGTCTTTTAATTAGCTTGAGCCCTTCCATTACTATCTGTATCATGGCATAAAAAGAAATAGGGAAACAGCTCCAATATAGTATCTGAGTGCCCCTTCTGAAGCTAATAAGAAGATATTAGGGTAGTGCCATTTTCAACAATGGCCTTGATGATACAGCAAACTCATTTTCTTTTCCCCTTAAATGAATGAAAACCTGGGTATGACTCCTGGTTTCTGTTCCAGGAGTATGAGGGTTTCAAAACCTACTGCCGAAGCTTTGCTTTCCTGCCACCATGAAAACCTCCAGAGGCTCCTACCACTCTTAGAACCATAGAATCAGTCAGGGTTAGAAGAGACCACAAGGATCAGCCAGTCCCAATCCCCCTGCCATGAGCAGGGACACCCTACCCTGGATTAGGCTGGCCACAGCCTCAGCCAGCCTGGCCTTAAACACCTTCAGCCATGGGGCCTCAACCACCTCCCTGGGCAACCCATTCCAGCCTCTCACCACTCTCATACTGAACAACTTCCTCCTCACCTCCACTCTGAATCTCCCCATCTCCAGCTTTGCTCCATTCCCCCCAGTCCTGTCACTCCCTCATAGCCTAAAAAGTCCCTCCCCAGCCTTTTTGTGGGCCCCCTTCAGATCCTGGAAAGCCACAAGAAGGTCAGCTTGGAGCCTCCTCTTCTCCAGAGTGATGCTGGTGATCAGGACTCATTTCTCTGAGAGGTGCAGAAATGCAAACAGAGATGGTTTTATACAAGTAGAGGTACAGGTGCACGTAACAGTGAGCATCTTTAACACCTCCTGCTCTATGTTACTTGTCAGTGTTCAGAAAGGGATTAGCAAGTTTTGAATTTTGATTCATGGTTCCAGAAGAGCAGGGGGAGAAGAGGGAAAACCCCATCAGAGACCTAGCAGAGAAGTAAATTTAAGGATTGTTTAAAAATCTCCTTTTTGGCAAGATTAGGAATTCACAGCTGACACCTAACCCACAACCACCTCCCTGGGCAATCCATTCCAGGCTCTCACCACTCTCATGCTGAACAACGTCCTCCTTGCATCCAGTCTGATTCTCCCCACCTCCAGCTTTGCTCCATTCCCCCCAGTCCTGTCACTCCCTGAGAGCCTAAAAAGTCCCACCCAGCTTTTTTGTAGTCCCCCTTCAGATATTGGAAGACACTTTTCCACCGCCTGAAGAGGTAGTGGGCTGCTCAGCAGAGGAGTTGCTGAGATTCAGGCAGCAGAACGCCCTGTGCAAGGCCATTTCATCAGCCACAGGCTAATGCTACAGGCTCACAGCTTCCCTGTCTCCAGTGGGAGATGCTGATTGGAAAATGTTAAATAATAGCAACCATTCCAAGAGCAGTGATCTCCTGTATTTAAAACACGGGTTTACATGCTCCATAAATTTCAGTGTTTGTAATTATACGATATCTATGGAGAGAGTGAGTGAAAGAGAGCAGATATATTATGTGAGGAAACAGCATTATCGATCCTGTATTATACAGTGCACAGGAAAATTAGTTAACCATACAGCTCATTGGTTTAAAGATGGCAGTAAAGTTTAAAGGCATTCTGTTGTGAAGTTAAATATAACAGCCATGACACAAATAGAACAATTGCTTTACCCGGATTTCCTTGGCAGCTAAGGAATTCAGGGGCTGGATCCTGCCCCCAGTACGCTGCTGCGGACCCAAAATAACCCCCCAGGAACACGTGAGGTTACTCCAGATTTACACCACAGTAGCTTGGCCAGGAATTTGGATGCAGAGGTTTAAATAAGGCTTATGTAATAAAAGGGGAATTTATAATGGTCCCCTGTGGAGCTGGAAGGCAAGGTGCTTACATCAGAAACAAAGTTAACACAAACGGACTGCAGCTCCTCGCCACAAGTTACTTCATCTGAAAGAGGTTTGCTTTTTCAAGTGAAAACAGATCACAGTAAGCAAAACTATCTACTAAAGGAGGCACTCCTGGGAGTACAATCTTACTCTGCCACAGGCTTCTCCATTTGCACTCAGTTCCATTTGTGTTCCAGCTTTTTGACCATCTCTAGCTGGGGCAGAGGCTGGATGCTATCAGAGGAGTTGAGGCACCTCCTAAACAGCAAGTCTGGTGTCTACAGCTACCTAAAGGGAGGCTGTAGCCAAGTGGGGGTCAGCCTCTTCTCCCAGGCAACCAGCAACAGAACAAGGGGACATAGTCTCAATTTGTGCCAGGGCAGGTCTAGATTGGACATTAGGAAGAAGTTCTTCCCAGAGAGAGTGATTGGCATTGGAATGGGCTGCTCAGGGAGGTGGTGGAGTTGCTGTCTCTGGAGGTGTTGAAGAAAAGAGTGGATGAGGCACTTAGTGCCATGATCTGGTTGATTGGCATTGGAATGGGCTGCCCAGGGAGGTGGTGGAGTTGCTGTCCCTGGAGGTGTTCAAGAAAAGCCTGGATGAGGCACTTAGTGCCATGGTCTGGTTGATTGGCCAGGACTGGGTGCTAGGTTGGACTGGATGAGCTTGGAGGTCTCTTCCAGCCTGGTTGATTCTATGATGTTGGTGTAATGGCAAGAATGGGAATGTCCCAGGAAAGACTGAGACTTTGAAGCCAGAAACTGCATATCCCAGGTCTCATTCCTTCTTCTGCCAGGTCTTTGCTTTGTGACTTTCAGTGTGTCACTCATGATTCCTTCTGAGAGGTGCAAGATGGCCTACAGAGGAGTTACAAGATCTAATTATTCCACACCAAAGAAGATCTTTTTGTTTCCCTAAGAGAAAATTCACCAAGACTACCAAATGATATCATGGTGATTCTCTGACTCCATGGTGCTTCACCCTGGGCAGCCTTCTGGAGCCATCAATACTTCTACACTGAGCTGCTAGCTAGGTGCAATGGGGAAGGGGAGTGGAGCGATGGCAGTCAACAGAAAATACAAGGAATTGCAAAAAACACTGAGCAGGAAGATGGAAAAATAATAAACTCTGCATTTAATTTCTCTCCCCCCACACCCTGCTTCATACAAATGTGATCTAATTTAATTTCAAGAAAATCTCTCTCCTGAATGCTTCGAAAAGGTTAAAATGCAATTTTCTGAAACTAAGTTATTAGATAGAGGAATATTAACCTTTGAGCCCCATAGACTTTTACTCTTTTTTATCTCCTTTTCATTTTTGTTTGTGGGTCTATTCATTTTTTGGTGATCTCGGGCAGGTTGCTAGGTAACAGGCACTCAGCGTACAGGCATGTTAGTCTATCTGTCTCTTGCCTCAGTCTGTCTGGTGCAGGCTACCGACTCGCCTGGCGCTCGCTGCCGGCACCGCCGGCCCTTCCAAAAAGCATTTATCACAGCCTCCTGCAGTAATGGCCACTCAGTGGAGGGGAAATTGAGCTGACCCGAAGGCCAAAGCTGTTAGGGAGACTGGTGGGAAGGGTAAAAGGGTCACAGTACCCTTTTCCCACCCACTTAGTGGGCAGTAAGCAATAGAACAGCAGTGCCACTGTTTTCACTAACATATCCCGAGGCTTTGCACCTGAAATAAATGTTTGTTTGACATTAACAATAAAAAAAGAGAAAGGAAAAAAAATCTGCTTTCCTCCCCAATACTGCTTATGCTATTTAAACTTTGGCAATGTAGGGGTAGGGTGGGGAGGGCAGCTTGAGATGTGATTTGTTGTGCACTTCAGCCAGGATAATTATTTCCTTTTGATAGCAATAACTCTTGTACGCTTCCATCCCCTTTGATTTAGAGAGGGAGAGAAGCACAAAACCAAAACACTGAGTCTTTTGTTTCCATTGGGTCAAAAGCATCACCTACCAGCAGTACCTGGGGGGAAAAAACCCACATTCTGCTGATAAATCAAATCCATAAATGAATGCATAATGCCACCCCAGACTCAGCCTAAATACAAGGTAGATGTGTATGGGTATGTGTACACACACACATGTATACATATCCATACACTTCTTGCATTGAAGCATCTACTAACACTAATCTAAGTGCTTCTAGCACTGATCTAAGTGGTACCAACACTAATCTAGGTGGTACCAACACTAATCTAGGTGGTACTAACACCAATCTAAGTGGTACCAACACTAATCTAGGTGGTACTAACACCAATCTAAGTGGTTCTAGCATTAATCTAGGTGGCACTAACACTAATCTAAGTGGTTCTAGCATTAATCTAGGTGGCACTAACACTAATCTAAGTGATTCCAGCACTAATCTAGGTGGTATTAACACTAAGTGGTTCTAGCATTAATCTAGGTGGTACCAAAACTAATCTAGGTGGTACTAACACCAATCTAGGTGGTACCAACACTAATCTAGGGGGCACTAACACTAATCTAAGTGATTCCAGCACTAATCTTGGTGGTACTAACACTAAGTGGTTCTAGCATTAATCTAGGTGGTTCTAACACTAATCTAAGTGGTTCTAGCACTAATCTAGGTGGCACTAACACTAATCTAAGTGGTCCTAGCACTAATCTAGGTGGTAATAACACTAAGTGGTTCTAGCATTAATCTAGGTGGTACTAACACTAATCTAGGTGGTTCTAACACTAATCTAAGTGGTTCTAGCATTAATCTAGGTGGCACTAACACTAATCTAAGTGATTCCAGCACTAATCCTGGTGGTAGTAACACTAAGTGGTTCTAGCATTAATCTAGGTGGTACTAACACTAAGTGGTTCTAGCACTAATCTAGGTGGTAGTAACACTAAGTGGTTCCAGCATTAATCTAGGTGGTGCTAACACTAAGTGGTTCTAGCACTAATCTAGGTGGTTCCAGCACTAATCTAGGTGGTGCTACCACTAAGTGGTTCTAGCACTAATCTAAGTGGCTCTTTCAGGTTGATGTGGAAGCATTTGTAAACTGATAAACAATTTTCCAATAATAAAAAAAAAAAAAAACAGAGAGGAGAGGAAAAAATGATGAGGCATTAACCCATCTCTGTTTCCCCTTAGTAACTCAAACCCCAATTTCTCCTAGAGATAATATGTGCACACAAGACTGCAGGGCTGAAATCCTGACCAAAACAGAGAGCCTGGCTTTTGGAACAGATTTGAGAAGACCATATGTATTTATCTTCCTACATTACTCACATACAGGGACCTCAGGCTATACATCAACCCTTCACCCAGGTAAGGCACACTCAGGGAAGCAGCACTCTTCACCATCAGATCCTTACTGGGAACCTTTCACTGGTACCAGCAAAGAGCAGATTTGGCATCTATTAATTAGTCATTGCCTGTCTTGCTTACTGCTTCCACAGACACAGATCTATTAGAGTCATAAGAAGGCTTCTGCTGCTGTATGCAGCCTTCTCAAACAACAATATTTAAGCAACAAAAAGAGACTGAGTCAATCTCAGTTTTAGTGATTCCCAGGAAAGTCATCAAATAAAAATGTGAACTTTAAAATTGATCAGGATTAATTTCACTGACACTGTATCATAACAGATATCTCTTTGGAGACTCATTTGTTGGGCTGCAGATGCAAAGAAAGTAAGGAAAGAAATAAATCAGAATGCAAGAAGGCAATTAGACTTTTGCCATTGATAGAATACTAAAAATGTCTGATTTATCAAAGCATTAACAAACAGAAGTAAACACAAGATGTATACTTCCCTGCAAAATATCTGGTTAGGAAAACTAAAATAATAACCAAGACCAGGTTGATCAATAAATTTAACTTCCCAATATTGTGCCTTTCACTGTGGAATGCTCTCTCATCTGCTAATTTCCAGAGAGCAGCAGCAGCAGCAGATGATGATTTATCACATGGATGCCGATACAGTAAAAAATCCTCTTCTCATCTGTAGGAAATTGCCTTGCTCAGGAGAGAACATTCCCTCTCACACACTATCATATGCATATGAAGGATAAAATATTAAAGCTTTACATGCACACCCAGCTAGATGCACACGTTCCAATCTGATTCCACAAGCCTCAGATTGAATTTCGGGGTGATTGTGAGAGATTCCTTGAAAACTCAGTGATTTGCAGCTGTGCAGGATTTACTGGAGATCCAGAGAGTGGTAATACTCCTCATAATATTACTGAAGGCATGAAGCACTTCCATATTTCACAGCTGTTCTGGTGTAATAATACAAGGAAAACAGTGGGATTGCAGGGTTTAGTTCCTATTTCTGGCTACAGTGAGGTAGAATCTGAATGCTCTGATGTACTGCTGGCTCATGCATCATGTTTAGGCTGCTTGCTGTACTCAAACACCTGCGAAGGTGGCAAAAGTGCAGCGCTGAGACTGTGACCTTAAACATCTGAACAGAGTTAAGTCTTAATCTGGGGAAGGGATGGGATGCTGGGTTACCTAATGAGCTTTGGAAATCTCTGACATCATGGAGACCAATTTCACCTCTGAAACAGAGAGAAGGGAATAATCCTCAGGTGGAGACCCTACAAGGGAATTTTCCTGTCATTACTTATCAATCACCATGGTATCCAAAAGCCACAAGGGCAGCTGAGCACCTGTAGAGATTTTCTAAGGCTTCCCTCTAAGATTTGTCCCTCAAAATAAATACAAAGGAGCAAAACAGTCTCAAGTTGTGCCAGGGGAGGTCTAGGCTAGACGGTAGGAGGAAGTTCTCCACAGAGAGAGTGATTGGCATTGGAATGAGTTGCCCAGGGAGGTGGTGGAGTCGCCATCTCTGGAGGTGTTCAAGACTGGATGTGGCACTTAGTGCCATGGTCTAATTGACTGGATAGGGCTGGGTGATAGGTTGGACTGGATGATCTTGGAGGTCTCTTCCAGCCTGATTGATTCTATGATTCTATGAAAACTAAAGGAAATTAGTTATTTTATAGAGAAAAGTAGAAGGGTAGAGACTCACTGCAGAGGTAGCTAAAATATATGGTAAAATTCCTATAAATGCCTGAGCTATTTTTGGTCCAAAATCTGACATTTAATTCAAATTCTTTATTAAAAATAAGTAAGAAACCAGATGGCAGAACTAAAGCTTAGTGAGACAGTCAGCAGGTAAATTAGGATGCTGAGACACTAGCCTGGGTTGCCCAAAAGAGTGATCCCTGGGACCATTCCAGGTCAGCCTGGACAGGGCTCCAAGCAATTTGATAGCGTTGAAGATGTTCTTGTTCAAGGCAAGGGGAGGGTTGGCTTTAAAGGTCCCTTCCAACCCAAACCAGTGTGTAATTCTGAATGTAGAGCACAGAGGAGCTGGATGAAGATGAGGTACAACTCCCCATCAACTGCATGAGATGAATTTCCCAACCACTGTTCAAAACTGGATATACACTGACTCCTATCAATGGCTTCTTCACAACACAAACTACACACTTATCCCCTGATCTAACATGTGCATGCAAGCTTAAAATTATAGAATTACAGAATGGTTTGGGCTGGAAGGAACCTCCAAAGGTCACCTAGCCCAATCCCCCTGCAGTCACTTAGCGCCATGTTCTAGTTGATGGAACAGGGCTGGGTGCTAGGTTGGACTGGATGATCTTGGAGGTCTCTTCCAACCTGGCTGATTCTTTGATTCCATGAGGCCTCAACTACCCCCCTGGACAACCTATTCCAGTGTTTCACAACCCTCATATGAAAAAGATCATCTTCCTAACATCCAGTCTAAATTTTCTGTTCTCTAATTTCAAACCTTTGTCCTATCACTGCAGGACTTTGCACACAGTCCCTTTGCAGCCTTCTTGTAGGACCCTTCAGGTGCTGGAATGCTGCTATTAGGTCTCCCTGCAGCCTTCTCCAGGGAGATAGGTTGGACTGGATGATCTTCAAAGTCTCTTCCAACCTGGTTGATTCTATGATTCTATGATTCTCTGGGCTGAACAATCCCAGGTCCTTCAACCTGTCCTTGTAGCAGAGGTGCTCAAGCCCCCCAGCCACCCATCAGGCCCATGTCCTTCCTATATTAAGGGCTCCAGAGCTGGACACAGTACCCAGGGCAAGGTCTTTGTCCCTAAACAAACACAAGAGGCCATTTCAAAAGGCTGTCTTCAACTTATTTCTTTAAGAAGACCAAATGAAGCCTATTATGCTCCTTCAGTGACTTGAATACACCTGACTGGACTACAACAGATCCATCTGCTATCAGCAGCTGTGGGAAACCCATCACTGAAGTCAGAGAGAGTCTACAAGCAGCAAAGAATTTGGCATAATACATCTTAAATATGAGATTCTAAGGAAGGCAAAGCACAAGTGTTTAACTGCTTTTGGACACTAGCATTTATTAATCATAATCCTCCAGGAAACCAGACCAGCTATTTTGCAGCACCCCAGAGTAGTCACTTAACTGATAGCAAACCCAGTATCAGTTCCTGAGCACAGTACCAGGCTGACTCCAAAAGCTATTTGAGAAACAAAGCAGGGTTGGACAGACTTCAAAATAAAGCTATTGGACTTTGCCTTCTTCCCCCTGTTATCCATTCCTGGAACTATAACATATTGTCTCTTGTCAGGCACCAACATGAAAAGGAAATTACATGGCTGTCTAAAGTTATGTCTTCACTGCAAAACAGTCTTTCACTGCAGCTTTGCATTGATGGCTCTCCTGATGGTACAAGATAAGCAGAGCCAAAACCCAGGAGGTTTTCTCCTGGGGTAACTTGTACAGGTTGACCTCTGACTGTGAGAGAGAAACAATCACAGGTAGTTATGCTAGGGTAAGAACATCACCTCAAAGCCTCTTGTAATTTTCTCTTACCCTATTTCATCCAAAAAGGGTTTTTTTTTAATAATTTGTGTTTTCACTGAAAAAAAAATTAAGCTGGTGAAGGGTCTACAGAATAAGTTTTGTGAGCAGCAGCTGAGGGAACTGAGGCTGTTCAGCCTGGGGAAAGGGAGGCTGAGGGGAGACTTTATTACGCTCTACAGCTCCCTTAAAGGATGCTGGAGATAGGTGGAAGTTGGGCTCACTGGAAAGAATTTCTTCCTAAGCTCCAGTCTGAATCTTTCCTCCTAAGCTTCAATCCATTCTCTCGAGTTCTATCACTACAAGACCTTGTAAACTAGTCCTGCTAGGTAATAAACTCACACTGCTTCTCTTTTTGAAACCTCTCATGAACTATTTTTCCTGTGAGAACCATGTTGGAAGAGACCTCCAAGCTCAGCCAGTCCAACCTAGCACCCAGCCCTAGCCAATCAACCAGACCATGGCACTAAGTGCCTCATCCAGGCTTTTCTTCAACACCTCCAGGGATGGTGACTCCACCACCTCCCTGGGCAGCCCATCCCAATGCCAATCACTCTCTCTGGCAACAACTCCCTCCTAACACCCATCCTAGACCTCCCCTGGCACAGTTTGAGACTGTCCCCTTGTTCTGTTGCTGGTTGCCTGGCAGAAGAGACCAACCCCACCTGGCTACAGCCTCCTTTCAGGTAGTTGTAGACAGGAATGAGCTCTGCCCTGAGCCTCCTCTTCTGCAGGCTAAACAACCCCAGCTCCCTCAGCCTCTCCTCAGATAGTTGTAGACAGCAGGGATGTGGTTTAGCACCAGCCTTGATAAAGTTAGAAATCGCTGGGCTTGCTCTCAAAGGTCTTTTCCAAACCAATTCATTCTACGATTCTAAATTACAAATTGCAAGCTCAATCTGCATCATTTCTGTCACAAGAGCTTTACACACAAGCACCACGAAGCCACAAGGAGACTGTGCCAAACTTCATCTGAGAGGAGGTCAAGCTGAGGGAGGTGGGATTTGCCTTACATCACACTCCTAGACCAAAGACCACATGGAGAGAGGGAGAAGCAGCAGCCTCGACTCAATTTTGTAGCGCCAATCCCTCTCCCAAAGCCCCAGCACCGCAAACCAACTTGCAACAGTAGCTCAGGGAAGTTGAGCACTTCCCTCTGCGCTGCTGCCCCTGGCCTATTAGTTAATGGGAGAAAAACACAGCTGTCAACTCTCACCTAACAGCTGAGATTTGGTAGTCCTTAATGAAATACAAGCTGCGTTCACACGAGGCATGTTAAAACCGTGGGCTCAGATATGTGTTACTAAAACAGTCAGGAGTAAGCCTCACTTGCTCCATAGGCTGTTTACAGACTTACATACCACCAGCCCCAGTTAATGTGAATAAAAACTGAAACTAAAGTATGAGTGATATCCTTTTGATGTGGCTTATGTGTGTACTTTCCTTTTATAGCAGATGGATATTTTTCTTGCAGCAGATTAAGCTATAAATTGGAGAATGTTTTCCTTGATGTTTGCCAGTACGGTCCTGATGGAAACCAGTGTGAAAAATGAGTGGGAAAGGAGGGGTTTGGGGAAATTAAATTACTCATCTTTGTGCTCCTTGAAGCTGGTGGATGCTGAGTAACGCTGGGCTCTGCCCCGCATTCTCTTCATAGGTTCTGCGCTGGCTAAGTTAATGACAAGAGAAGCCTTTGGAATTAAGTGTATTTTAAGTTCAGAGGCATCTGTTTAGAGTCTTGTAATACCTCCAGCCCCTTTGGAGGTACACTGGTTAGCACGAGTGGTGTAATTTTCATTTCCGCTGGCATGGTTAGAGGAGGACTTCTTTGGTTTCAGAAAGACTTCATCTGACCCCTCAAGGGCATCAACTCTGAAGATGTTCTCTCACCACCTTTGGTTCTGAAGTGAAAAGGTTCACTTCACTATATGCCAAGTATTAAGAGAGTGTTGCCTCTGCTGCTCCCCTCTTTAAATACCAAGATGATTGTTATTTTTGAAGAGATAAAAAAGGCCAGGGACAAAAAATGCCCTGAAGATTGCAGGAAACTGTAAGAACAATGTGTCTGGCTCCCCTGTAATTGGTGCAAAAATAAAATGTGTGAATAAAGTATTAAATATCAAATTCATTAAGTGGAATGGGAGCAATAGTAAGTGGGAATAAATTGGAAATAAAACTGAGACTTCTGGAGGCTTGAATTCAAAGTAGGAGCAGATTTTGCTCTCTAAGCTGATGGAACTTTGGGTTTGGTTTATAATTAAATTGTAAATGTGCTGAATTCCTCATAAAGACTCAAGTGAAGGAAGGAATTCTTCAAGTATCTGCTTTTATGGAAAGGATTCAAGCCTGGCAGATCTGTAACCCACAAATCCCTAATATTCCCCAGGATGCAGCTCCAGCAGGCATTGCCCACAAGGCAAGATGAAGTTTAGAAAGGGCAGCACAAGTCTACCACACCCACAGCAGCATTCCCACTGCACACTGTGTTCAGTGAGTGCTGAGCTGCAGCCCAACGCAGGTATCAACACGTAGCTGAGTCACACTCATTCAATTGCTAACATAAAACAGAGCTGAGGAAGTGATCCTGAGACATTTTTGTCCACAAAACACACACACAACTTTGTCATTTCAAGGGTCGAGTCGTGCAGTCGCCTTGCAGTGCCACAGCTGGAGGCTCAGAGGAGACCTGGCTCTCTATAGCTCCTTGAAAGGAGGTTAGAGGCAGGTGGATGTTGGTCTCTTCTGCTAAGTGACAAGTGAAAAGACAAGAGGAAATGGCCTCAAATTGCACCAGGGGAGGTTTAGGTTAGGCATGAGAAAATATTTCTTCCCTGAAAGGGCCCTGGAACAGGCTGCTGAGGGCAGTGGTTACGTCCCCATCCCTGAAGGGACTGAAAAACACTGCGGTGTGAGGGACATGGTTTACTGGTGGATTTGACTGTGCTGGATTGACAGCTGAACTCCATGATCTTAAAGGTCTCTTCTAACCAAAAAGGCTCTATGATTCTATAAACCCAGTATGAAAGAAGAGGAAGATGTTATCCAGCATCATGCCTGTTACTGTTGTCCAGTGTATGTTTGTGGTGGCAACAGAAAACCCTTGGCAGATACGATGAGCTCGTAAGGAAGAAACACAATGAAGAAACATCTTATTGAGGAAGGGAAAGACCTGAGCTAGAAGAAGGGAAACTTATGTCCATGAAAAAGGAACACTTCCCTACAGATCTAGTCTGTAAGATGACAGGAGCAGAAGACCAACTGTCACCTGGAAAGGAAGGATCACACTCTTCACTTGCTATTCATGGAATCATAGAATCAAACAGGTTGGAAAAGACCTCCAAGCTCAGCCAGTCCAACCTAGCACCCTGCCCCGTCCAATCAACCAGACCATGGCACTAAAGTGCCTCATCCAGTCTTTGCTTGAACATCTAGCCTTGAGCTCTGTGGTAAAGGGTTGGACTTCATGATCTGTGAGGTCTCTTCCAACCCTGATGATACTGTGATACTGTGTGATACTGTGATCTCCAGGGACAGTGACTCCACCACCTCCCTGGGCAGCCCATTCCAATGCCAATCACTCTCTCTAGCAACAACTTCCTCCTAACATCCAGCCTAGACCTCCCCTGGCACAACTTGAGACTGTGTCCCCTTGCTCTGTTTCTGATTGCCTGGGAGAAGAGACCAACCCCACCTGGCTACAGCCTCCCTTCAGGTAGTTGTAGACAGCAATGAGCTCTGCCCTGAGCCTCCTCTTCTCCAGGCTAAACAACCCCAGCTTGAACATACCAACAGTAGGTTGCCAGTGTAAATCAGGCCTCCTTTGTCCTTACAGTACCTGTAATGGCTGGCATGCTTTGATGCTCTGCAGCCCATTCTTTGACATCAGGAACTATGCCGCCTATTTGCTCCTGATGTTTGAAGCCCTGGAATCAGAGGAAGCAGCTCTTTGTGCAGCCCAAATCAAGGAAGATGCTCTTGGCAAGATGGAGTCAAAGGGAGGCCTCCCCCAAGAGCCATCTATACGTTAGGAAGAGGCTTATCATTTTTCCCTGGCTCCTGAGCAGCCCTAGGTAGGCACAGCAGATATTTACATGAGTTCAGTCTTTCCTTTATCACACAGCGGTCACCTACAGGAATATCTTCCAAATCTACAGCAGGTGGAATCAGCTCCTTTCTGGACACACACACTGGAAAACTTTACTGCCGTTTTCTTAGGTGATCCTGCTCTGGCAGGGGGGTTGGACCTCTTCTGGGGTCACTTCCAGCCTCTCACATTCTGTGCTTCTGTGGTTATTCCTTGCATCCGCAGACATTTGAAACCCCTCATTACCCTACAGTCACTCTGCTGTGTAAACTGGACACAGTTTGAAATGTCATCAGCCAAAAGTGAAATGCCAAAGTATGCAGGATTTAAAAGGTTTGACCATCAAGGGCTGTGGCCAAACCAGACATATCTTAGATTAAACATGTCAGCTAGCTAGGATACTTGTCATTGAAAGCATATCTCCCTGGCAGACCCTGGTGTGCTCAGAGTGACAGGAGACTGCCTGCAGTGCTTTCTCTCATTTCCACACTTTCCCTTGTTTGGGTGTTGTAAGTGTAACCCTAACTTGGAATTAATTTCCTGCCATTCACTAGGCTCTCCAAACAGCACTCTTCCATTCCCTTCCTTGCCTCATTGAAATTATTGATGTGTATTTACAGCCTTACCTTCACTTTAATAAGGGTGGGGTGGTTTTTGCCAGGGAATTGGGTTGTGATGATAGTCAGAGCACAGTGAGGTGGTTCTGTGCAGAGAGAACACTGCAAATCCCTATGTAATGTAAATCTGTTTCTATGGGCTGTATTAATATTCCACATATACCCTATCAAGCCATAATCTCCTGGCATTATTCATTTCTAAAGCCCTGCTCATCCAGCTTTTGCATTAGCTTTTGCCTCAGAAACTTAACAGATAGAGAGTAAACTAAACTGATGTGGAAGAGCTCTGCTCATTGGAATCTAGGGAAAACATAAATTGTGTTGGCACATTTTATTGTGTTTCTGAGCCATGCAATAAGGCTCCAACTTTAGCTGAGAATAGCTGGAATTTTGGAACTGGCTGAAAAAAGTTTTCTCTTGGAAGATGAATTCGATTGATCATTTTTTCCTAGACAGAGTGCACTTCAGGCTCATTTTGCTTTGTAATTAAGAAGAAAGCCAGAAACATCATTTACACATTAAGAATTTAATAGATATATTTTTCTGGCTTTATGCATTAGCACAGGACAGCCCATTAATGAAATAAGTCTTCCTTCAGGGTCAATTTAGATGGGCTGTAATCTTCTGCAAATATATTGCAAATGAGGATCATTTAATGATCTTAAAACTAACTGCCAGAAAAGGATTGTTATAACTCTCCAGACAACAAAAAAGGGTTTTGGCACAGCTTATAGTACCTTTGTAATCAGTGGATGTTTGATTTCCACCCATCACATCACAGAACTGAAAATAGTATCTCCTGTGGAGGTCAGGTGCAGGCTGTATGACTTGGGAGGTTAACTCTGAGAAAGGAAAAGTGCCGTGGTTGTGTCTGTCAGTCAATAACACAACAGCTCTAGCCCTCTGCTCAAATCTGGATGCTGTGGTTTGGCATCTGAACCCCACCTCTGTATGATCAGATCCTGACATGCAAGGGAACTCTAAACAAAATGGTTTAGGAACAGCTATAGCAAAGGGGTGAGGAGAATGAATATTTCACTCAGGCTAGGACTGCTGTCTACAACTACCTGAGGGGAGGTTGTGGCCAGGAGGAGGTTGCTCTCTTCTCTCAGGTGGCCAGCACCAGAGTGAGAGGACACAGTCTCAAGCTACACCAGGGGAAATTTAGGCTGGAGGTGAGGAGAAAGTTCTTCACTGAGAGAGTCATTGGACACTGGAATGGGCTGCCTGGGGAGGTGGTGGAGTCACTGTCCCTGGGGCTGTTCAAGGCAGGATTGGATGTGGCACTTGGTGCCATGGTCTAGCCTTGAGCTCTGTGGTAAAGGGTTGGACTTGATGATCTATGAGGTCTCTCCCAACCTTGGTGATACTGTGATAAGTAAATCTAATTCTGGTGATTGACCAGCAGGATTTTCCCTAGGCAGGCACACGAAAGCACTTCTTCATCTCCCACTTAGTGTTCTGGCTGCATCTGTATCTTTCCCCACATGTTCCTTTACTATCTTGATGTGATTCTGTTTTGTGCTCCAAACCATGGTAGACAGATTCTTGGGAAGCTGGGAAGTATCTGTGAGTGGGGAAAGCTGGCATTTGGAGACTCTGCCTGCTTTGCAACTCACACCGTGGTCCCTCAGTTTAACTGCTCTACAAGCCTCTTCTGGTACCATAGTACCACCTCTGGTATTTATTCTCCCCTCCTTAAGAGTGTGAGAGCAACTGGAGTACCTTGCTAAAGGATTCAGACACCAGAGTGAAGTATCTATGCTTCAAAATTGGACTCCTGGAGTTTGTATAATGAAGCATCACAACTGCTACCAACATCTAGTTAGAGAATATGCTGTGCACTTCACTCACAAACACACTGAGCACTGGTTAACACCAAACACTGAGACCTGCTTTCTCCTTCCCCAGCTAACCTTTCACTGTCCACTAGGAATGGTACCCACTGACAGCCTGATTCCAGCACCATCTAGCAGCTAAGCATGAATGATGATATGCAAAACTCCTCCTGGATTGTGACCAGACCATGATTTGTTGTATCTTTACCATTTACACAACAGGCTACCTCACCTTTCTATCAGGCAGAGAGATGCACCTTCAGCAACCAGATTAGCTTCAGTGTTTCAGCAGCCCAAGCTAGGAGAAATTCCTCTGCCTTTCCCAGACTGACTTAGAGTCTTGCTGACAGTTTTTCTAAGGTGTCTTACTCAAATAACTGGGCAATTTAGGAGCTCCATTTTGAAAAGTTGGTCTCTGTAGAACATTTTTGCTTTCCTGTACTAGTAAAAACCTTGGAACAAATTTTGTATTAGTACAAGAAACACATTCTCAGTGCTATAAAAGGTTTCCAACCTCTCTGCAAGCTTATGAGTAAAACTAAGTAATTTTCATATTTTCTTTGCCTTCCCTCTGTCCTTTCTTTCAAAATCACTTTTAGGCACTGCTTTTAGTCAATTCACATTTCCTTGTTTTGTGTTTCATACACTGAGTGGCATTTTTTTTGGGTAAATGGTATTGGAGTAATAGTTACTTTGCACTTGCTGGGGAATTTTACCAGCAATTTCAAGAGAGGCTTTTTCAGGTCAAACCCAAATATTAATGGCAATTGGAACCTAAGCTTACTTAACTCTTTCTGAGTGCTTTTAGTGGGAATATCCAGAGCTGAGGGATCTGCATATCCAATAACGACTTTGAATGGAAGCTGAGGACTCTGACACAGGGTCTTTGTTTTGCTTTAAGAGTGACTTGTGACTGACTTAAAGTTTTGCTTTAAAGAGAAGAATGCAGCAAACTGTTGCCTAAATTCTCATGTGGGTTTTTTTTTCTTTTAGCTCCTTTTACTATCTGAGAAGGTACTGCACTACCCTGTAGCAATGTAGCTCTGCAATAGCTGGCCAATATGAAAGAGATTTGGCTATCAGCTTCCAAAAGGGCTGTCTGTTGACTAGCTGCATAAAACCTCAAGGAAGGAAGAGCAATTCAGCAATTACTTCTCCAAGCTCTGTAGCAATGTAGCTCTGCAATGCCTGGCCAATATGAAAGAGATTTGGCTATCAGTTTCCAAAAGGGCTGTCTGTTGACTAGCTGCATAAAACCTCACGGAAGGAAGAACAATTCAGCAATTACCTCTCCAAGCTCTGTAGCAATGTAGCTCTGCAATGCCTGGCCAATATGAAAGAGATTTGGCTATCAGTTTCCAAAAGGGCTGTCTGTTGACTAGCTGCATAAAACCTCAAGGAAGGAAGAGCAATTCAGCAATTACTACTCCAAGCTCTTTTAATCCTTGTTATGTGTATACTGCTAAAAACTCAAAATTCCATGCAAATGGAATAGCAACCATTCTAGTGACAACTATTTGCCAGCATGACTGCTTTAATTCAACTGGCTCAAGCTCTAAGAAATAGCAGAGCTTTAAAGAAGGGCTCTATACATAGCCTGTATTGTTGCCATCGATTGAACTCCATAAGGAAGAAAACCTCTGAGGCTAACTGGAGGCATTCTGTGCTTCCCTCTGTTTTATTGCACAACCTCAGACACAATGTGTAAAAAAAGGTCAAGACATCATGTAGGCTTTTGCATTAAGCAGCAGAACACTAATTAGTTTTACTGACAATGAGGTTTTGTGCTTGTGTTCTAACATTTGGATGTTTAGTTTTGCTTGAAAACGAAGCCTACCATGACACAAAGCCTCTTCTATTCTCTGTTGTCTTTTTCCTCAACATTATTTTAAAACTCATCATGTGTTCTCCAGCTCCAGTGCTCGGTGCTCTGTCACTTTGCTTTTAATTTAATGCTCCCACTTCAAAGAGAAGGGAAAAGCAGAAGTCTAGTAGGCTATCGTATTCATCTCTGAAGTGGCACTTGTAGAAAACATCAGGTAGTAATTGTTTTCCCCCCAGCTCTCTCTCTGCAATCTGTCCCACTGCTAGCTGGCTGCAGCAGGCTCTCTGGATTTAACTCGCTGCACTCGAGATGCAGTTTTGCCTTTTTTTTAGCCAGGGATATTTGCTGGAGTTATAATGACAAAAATGCTCAGCCTAAACAACAAGAAAATTTGTTTGTGACTTTTGCAACCCAATGACATTTTATGAGTGCTTTTGTTTTTGCTCTAGATAATGCTCCTGTTGCATTCATTCAGACTCTAATGCTCCTATTGCATTAATTCAGACTCTAGCCTATATATATGCCTATTGAAACAAAGACCAACCTTGGCAAGCTCCAAATGTTGCTATGTAGGAAACAGTCACACATTTGATTAAGATACACAGTCAGTTGATTGGGTTTTTCTGTAAAGAGTTAAAGATGTGTTTAAATGTCTGCAAGATTGAGATCTGTTAACATTGTCATTCCCCAATTGATGTGAAAGCATAGTGCCCACCTCAGTAAGATGCTTATTCTGCCAGAGTCACTAATGGCACAGAAGTGTTTTGTGATGGGACAGAGGTATTTTCTAATCACAGTGCCCACCTCAGTAAGATGCTTATTCTGCCAGAGACACTAATGGCACAGAAGTGTTTTGTGATGGGACAGAGGTATTTTCTAATCACTGTGCCCACCTCAGTAAGATGCTTATTCTGCCAGAGTCACTAATGGCACAGAAGTATTTTGTGATGGGACAGAGGTATTTTCTAATCACAGTGCCCACCTCAGTAAGATGCTTATTCTGCCGGAGTCACTAATGGCACAGAAGTGTTTTGTGATGGGACAGAGGTATTTTCTAATCACATTGCCCACCTCAGTAAGATGCTTATTCTGCCAGAGTCACTAATGGCACAGAAGTATTTTGTGATGGGACAGAGGTATTTTCTAATCACAGTGCCCACCTCAGTAAGATGCTTATTCTGCCAGAGTCACTAATGGGATAGAAGTGATTTGTGATGGGGCAGAATTATTTTCTAATAGGATAGAAGTATTTCTGTAATAACAATGACAACTATAAAAGTGATAACATCACCACTGAATTATATCCAACTGGTTAAAATACACCCATCCTGCACGCCTGCAGAAGAGACAAGCTGCCTCTGACTCTGCCCTGAATCAGTCAAGTGCTTCAAGAGAACTTCTGCCCAAATGCAAATCCAGTTTATTTAGCCCAGCACAATACTGTGTTAATGTGGTCACAGAGCTCTTGATTGGCTTGGAGAGCAGGCAGACTGAATGCCTGCCTGCCCAGAATGTACTGTGGAGAAATAACCTTCATTTTTTGGCACAGAAGTGCTGTTTCATTCAAAACAATGATACTGTTAAAAGTACACCAGTTAGGAATGAGAGCATTGCAGAGACATACTCAAAAGCTCGATTCAGCAGCCACATGACAGGCTCAGAGGCAGCTGTAATGGCAGCGGTTCAAAGGTCTAAAGAGCTGAAAGAAGAAGGAAGCCAAAAGCTACTGGAGAGAATTTGTCATCACTTACTATCCTGAAGCATGCAAGTAAATAAAGCTAGTAAAAAAAAATTGCTCACACTTTCCTCACCTTCTAGGAGAAAAGGAGAAGGAGGAAGAAAAGAGATGAAGCCATACATAATAAAACTAGAGGGTGAATCTAAACAATTTGTTCTACTTTAATCACCAACCCCCTGCAGTGGAGCACTTAGGCTGAGGCTCCCCACTGCTGCTCTCCCTTTCCTGTGCCACTGTCGACAGTAATGACCTAGGTGCCAAAACCTGTCAGCTGGGGCTTCCATTAGAAAGAGAAGTACAGCTCTATAGTGAGCGAGAATCAGGCTGGATTTCTCTTTGGGAGGCTGGAAGAAAATGGACTAAGCAGTAAAGCCCTAATCCAACCCAGCTTTTCCCAACTCTGGTAACTTTTAGTTTCCAGGTTCTGGTTTCAGAGAGTTTGGTTTCAGGGAGTTCCAGCTTCCAGTTTTCAGCACAGATCCAGGTCAGGATTCCTGCATCCTGGGACGGTGGGAAATTTGCATCCTCCAGTGGGGCCAGGTTGCTGGCAGTGTGCACAAGACCCTCAGAGTGTGCACCCTCTCTATAAAGAGATGCCCAAGTCCTCTCATCCTCTTACTAGGTCCAACTGGTACATCTGGGCAGCCTGTGATGGTAGCAGCCCTCTACATAAGAACATAAGGAGGGATACTGTGGTGGAATGGCTCATCCCAGGCATTGCTCAGCAGACTTTCCAGAAGGACTGTGGAAAAAACTACTACACAGCCTCACAGGACACTGGTTGAAAGTGCTGTGGAGAGATCTGGGGCTCATGGGAAGCAAAAGCTCCTCTGGCTTCCTATGAGTTCAGGGTTCAGCTTAGGTGGAACATAGAGTGTATGCCCCAGTCTGCACTAGGCAACTCTAATGAACTAGAAGTGGTTCAAGCGAAAATTCTCTGCTGAAGAGCAGATTTTTTTCCCAGTTTCACAAGTGTCTATAAGAAACAAGGGTGGCATAAAGGTCTTTCAGCTCCTGATACAGCAGCTTGGGATATTACATACCCAGGAACAAAAGGAGAGACTCTGTGCTGGAGGGCTCACAACACCATAGTGGTTTCTGAGTAGTTTCTAGCTTAGTACTAACTCTGGCTGTTTACAACTGAGTCCACAACATTTAGAGGCCACATGCTCAGATACTTTTATTTCTACTCAGTAGCCTCCTGTGGTGTGAGTAGTGCTGAAATATTCAGAGGGAATGCTCAGACCCACTCAGTGGCACAAGTCTGCAAGTCAGGATTTTGCCAGAAAGCCTTCTTGAAAATGTCAGCTGGCCCATTTGTTCCTGGAAGGAGAAAGGACGTTGGACTCTTTGCTCTTGCTGCTTATCTGCACATTCAGCTTGCCTAATCTCAAATGCAAAATCATAGAATGGTAGAATAGAATCAGAGAACCATTAAGGTTGTAAAAACCTCTTAGATCACTAAGTCTACAAACCAAGTCCAGTCTTTTACCCAGGACCTCTCTGACCACTAGACCACAGCCCAAGCAGACTGCTGTTAGAGATTTTCCTACTTGTTTTTATCCCCTCTGTACCTTGGAAGCAACAGAGCAGCTCCTTCTGGAAGGACTTGGTTGTTAGTGCCTCACAATACATGCTGGATCTCCTCACACAACTCAATATTTTTAATTACTTGCCTTTACCAGTGAGACAAAATTTAGAGTCAAGTTTCAAGTAATGCCTTTTATTGGACTAATGCAGCAATATTGACAGTTGTGCTTTAGGGATATACAAAACTCCCCAGCAGGTCAGGAAGAGGTTGGCTCTAGGAATGGATTCCTATACCCAGAAAGCTGCTTTGTCAATAGTGTACAGTTTGTCCAATAAAAGGGATTACTCAAACATTGGCTCCACACTTAGTCTGTAAAGAAAATACCTCAGCTTTTCAGTCAACACATTTGTGACTTTATGTCCATTTTGTGATGAATCACTCCAGGCTTGAGGGTTGCTCTAAATAAACTGCATCTACATCCTTACTACCAAAAAAACTCCCATCAGATAGTAAGCCCACAGCTTTCCTTAACTTAATGCTTGAGTTTCTGTAGTTGAGCTTTGCATTGACTTGCACCAGCTGAGAGCCTGTCCACAGATGTTTCCAGTGTCAATGTTTATGTCCTGTTCTTTAGAAAGAACTTTTTATAGCCCTACAACAAGACATTCAAAGTGCAAAAGGCAAAGAAATTCATTGTCATGGAAGAGCTGCACCCACTTGAATCTGGTGTGGGTTTGGAACACAAGCCCTGTGAGGAGAGGCTGAGGGAGCTGGGAGTGTGCAGCCTGCAGAAGAGGACGCTCAGGGATGACCTCGTTGCTGTCTATGGTTACTTGAAGGGAGGCTGTAGCCAGGTGGAGTTGGTCTCTTCTCCCAGGCAAGCAGCAACAGAACAAGGGGACACAGTCTCTAATTGTGCCAGGGGAGGTTCAGGCTGGATGTTAGGAGTAAGTGCTTCCCAGAGAGAGTGACTGGCATTGGAATGGGCTGCCTAGGGAGGTGGTGGATTTGCTGTCCCTGGAAGTGTTGAAGCAAAGCCTGGCTGGGGCACTTAGTGCCATGGTCTAGTTGATTGGCCAGGGCTGGGTGCTAGGTTGGACTGGCTGAGCTTGGAGATCTCTTCCAACCTGATTGATTCTATGATTCCATGATGTTCAGTAATTTGAAGAGCAGCATGCTTTCTTCCACCCTGGATTTGTACTGTGGTAGCACTCAGATGAGCTGGAAGGTTACATCACAGGACCCTGACACAAAGTGTTTCCAGCACTCAGATGAGCTGGAAGGTTACAGCACAGGATCCTGACACAAAGTGTTTCCAGCCTAAGGCTCTGTCACTGCAACCTGCTCTCTGTTGGTAGGCTCTCCACACCCACACCCTGCCCTGGAGATTTAGCTGAGCTCAGAAACCTGCACTGGACAGCTTGCAGAGGGTACCAAAGATAAGAATGACTATTTCCAAGTTCACCAAGTGTACCTGTGCTTTTTTTCCTGTTGTCTGCTGATTTAACAATAGAAGCAAGAGCCTATTTACCTCTCAGTGCACGTTAGACTAAAGAAAAAATAACCAAAACCTGGCAATGACTGCAAGTCACACAGCAAGGACCAAGCTGGAAGACAAGAGGCCATCACCCACTTAGAATTACAAGAGTATGTTTCATTTCTTATGCTCCCCAACTGAAGGCTTCACAGGCAAAATGAATTTGGTAATGGAGTTGCAAGCTCCTGAAAATAGAGCTTTTATAAGGTAATATAAACCCTAACACAACCTTAATTATAGTGACACAATCTCTGTGCTATAAATAATGACATCTTTGACCAATATGATGCATAGTAACATGAAAAGTGATGTAACATAAGCAATGTCACTGCTAAAAGTTAAAGGGGAACCCATTTTTCTCAGGCAGAATACCCACTATCAATTCAGACAGCACATATCTGATCTAGATTTATGGTAGTGAATAATAGTGTCATGAATGCTAAAGTGTCTGCAGCTTTCAAATAGTTTGGCAAATCTGTACATCAAGATCAGTTTGAAAAGGAAGCACAACCCTCCCTCTGAGATAATTGCAACTGGAATAACATTACATATACTTTTAACATGGTCTTTAAGTAAGTGCCTTCATCTTTTGGGCTCTTAATAAACACAGTGAAGAATGACATTATATAGAATGACATTACATAATCTCTTCTGGAAAAGAGAATGCTCTGGGGAGACCTTAGAGCAGCTTTTCAGTATAGAACCATAGAATCAACCAGGTTGGAAAAGACCTCCAAGATCATCCAGTCCAACCTAGCACCCAGTCCTAGCCAATCAACTACACCATGGCATTAAGTGCCTCATCCAGGCTTTTCTTGAACACCTCCAGGGATGGCAACTCCACCACTTCCCTGGGCAGCCCATTCCAACAGCAACTGACTCTCTCTGGGAAGAACTTCCTCCCAACATCCAGCCTATACCTATACAATACTATATAGATACCTATACTATGTAGTATTTGAAGGGGGGTGTAGGAGAGCTGAGGAGGGGCTTTATACAAGGGCTTGTAGTGAGAGGATGAGGGGTGATGGCTTCTAACTGGAAGAAGCTTGGCTTAGATGAGACATTAGGAAGAAATCCTTCCTCATGAGGGTGGTGAGGCACTGGAACAGGTTGCCCAGAGAAGCTGCGAGGGCTCCAAGCCTTAAGTGTTCAAAGCCAGGCTGGGTGGGGCCTTGAGCAGCCTGGTCTAGTAGGAGGTGTTCCTGCCCATGGAACTAGATGCAGCTGGAACTAGATGAACTAGTTCCTGCAGCTGGAAATAGATGATCTTTAAGATCCTTCCAACCCAAACCATTTTATGATGGTGACTGTGATTGAAATATCTGGAAAAGGCAAGAGCTAAGCATCAGTGAAAGCAGGAAATAAGATGGAGATTAGTCAATACCTAGCAAAAGTACATGAAGGTTTCCTTCACAACCTAGCAAACATTTTGGCACCTAGTTAAAAACACTTGAAAGACCTCTCAATTAGGTGTTACATCAACATTTCTCTCCTGGTGAACAAAATGTTGCAAGACCTTATGAAATGAATTGCCATTCAAGTAAGAGGAATTTTCCTGGCTGAAAATACAGTCAGATCTTCAACAGGTAGTCATCAGCCTAGCACACAGGTCATCTCCTCACTGCTTTTCTTCCCTGGGGAAACCACTTCTGTGCCATCTTTGCCCCTCAGGGCACTTTTAATATTGGGAAATAAACACAAGATGCCAGTGAAACGCAGCCTGCCCTGCGACAGCAAAAGCCACCAACCGGTACTCAAGGCAGCAGGCAGCTGCTGGAAAAGGAAACATTTGCAGTAGAAGTAATACTACACCTCATAAAACGGGCTGTGAAATACTGAGTAACTAGAGAGAGAAATGAAGAGGCTACCTTAACACCTGACAGAGCCTCAGTCACCTCTGCCAGCCTCGGATGGATGTGTTCAGAGCAGAGACGTGCTGTAAGATGGCAGGAGGAGGTAAAGGTTGGGCTGAAATGCCCTTTGACAGTACCCCTCAACTCCTTCTGTCTTTCTCATTCTTTCATGGCTGTTGTCTGGGTGACAAAAATAGCCATATTCATTTAACACAGCCATGGTCTTGGCTACAGGTCCTTTAGACTATGATGGAGGAGCAAACCCTGAATAATTCCAGGGAGGATTATAGACCCCTGTACATAGCTTAGCCCTGAGGAGGAACCTGTGGAGCCAGATTCCTTGATGTTCTGTCTTGCTGCCCCTATTTAAGCACTTCAATGTCTTCCTAGCCAGGATAACAAGGAAATTTGGTGGACAAAAAGCTCAACATGAGCCAGCAGTATGCACTTGTAGCCCAGCAGATCCCAGGCTGCATCAGGAAAAGTGTGGCCAGCAGGTTGAGGGACATGATTCTACTCCTCTACTCCATTCTGCTGAGACCTCACCTGCAGAACTGCATCCAGTTCTGGAGCCCCTATTACAAGAGAGATGTGGAGGTGCTGGAGAGTGTCCAGAGAAGGGTGATGAGAATGATCAGAAGGCTGAAGCAGTTCTGCTGTGAGGACAGACTGAAAGAGCTGGGGCTGTGCAGTCTGCAGAAGAGGAGGCTTCAAAGTGACCTCCTTGTGGCCTTCCAGGATCTGAAGGGGACCTACAAAAAAGCTGGGGAGGGACTTTTTAGGCTCTCAGGGAGTGACAGGACTGGGGGGAATGGAGAAAAGCTGGAGGTGGGGAGAGTCAGAGTGGAGGTGAGGAGGAAGTTGTTCACCATGAGAGTGGTGAGAGGCTGGAATGGGTTGCCCAGGGAGGTGGTTGAGGCTCCATGCCTGGAGGTACTTAAGGCCAAGCTGGATGAGGCTGTGGGCAGGCTGATCTAGGGTAGTGTGTCCCTGGGCATGGCAGGGGGGTTGGAACTGGCTGATCCTTGTGGTCCCTTCCAACCCTGACTGATTCTTTGAAATGCTGCAGCATGGAAAGGCTGAGAAAGTATTAAAAAAAGCTGAATTTGTTTGACAGGTATCTATGCAGATAAGGAAAGAAGATGCTAGATGGATTTGGTATTTCATGGCTTTGAATATTAGTGGCTTTGAGCCTGACTCTTCGTCAGTATAAACCAAGAACCACATCAATGAATTAAAGAGACTTGGACCAGCACTAAAACAATGCTCTCCTGAAGCACTCTCACTGAGGGGTTACTGTAAACATGTACTGATTCAACCCCCACAGAATTTTGCTCCTTTGTATGAACATTTTTAACATGATTAAAGAAAGCCCAAAGCACACAATGTCCCTGGTAAGAGAAATGAGCTCTTGCACATCCATTTTAAATGAAATGCAATGAGACTTTGTGATTCAGACCTTAGTAGGCACAAAATTTAGAATAACTCTGTTTATCTGTGCAAACTTTCCTTAGCCTGTTGCAACTCCAAATGTTTTAACTGTTACCCATGGGTGTTTGGTAGAATATACTAAATAAAAAGTTTACAAAGACTTTCTTTTTTCTCCAGCCTACAAAGGACTCCAAATCTTTACTGTTCAGCACAGCTGCCTAGAATAGGCACACTGGAGCTTTTGTCCAGTGAGTCAAACTGAGTGGGAGTGAATGCCATTAACCCTTAAAACAGAATGATCTTCTTTTGATTTTACTGGACACTGGAAGATGTTTGTGGCCATATTTGGAACACATCCGGCCTGCTCTAGAAGGACAGAGGGATAATAGCTATAATTCAGGTCATAATTAGCCCTGGACTTGCAATAGCGGCATGTAAAGTAAAAGGAAAAACACTGAAAATGTTGTTTTTTGGACTGTGACAAAGAGCTTTTTAAATGAATTTGGGCATTTTTAGAGTCTGACTCACGTCTGGAGATTTCTGCTATATTCCAGAATCCTTTAGCTTTTGTGGGTTTTATTCCTGCCTTTGACAATGACATGCTAATAGCTTCGGGCTTCCTACTGCCTTCTTGTGCATATTGCTCTCCTTTGTTTGCTGTTGGAGAGAAAATGTCAGGGTTTTAGACAGTGAATTTTGTGATGGTGGAAATTTTAGTGTGTTGTATGATGACAGATTGGACCTTCTTCAGACAGAGTTTTCCCATTTTATATTCTGTATTTTTTCCTCATGAAACTACATCGTAAACTCGGAGCAGGCAGAAGGAAATATCACTTTAAGAGCTGCTGATTTATCAAGCATTTATGTAAGTAGAGCAGTTTTATTGTTTCAGCAAAGTTTTACACGAGGCACATACATGCTAGGACAAGAAGGACAGAAAGGACTGAGGCTTGTCTCTGACTTTATGTATTTCATGGGCCTGGCACCATTCTCTTCAGTTGTCTGAGAGCCAAAGTCAGGACTAAGCAGTACTTAGTCTTGAGTGGAAGCCCGTGTTCACAGAAGAGCACTCAGCAAACAGACACTTTGCAGGCTGGCACCTCTGAGCCTTGTCCTGAAAGCACTTGAAATCTCACTTGGTTTATGTAATCCTTATGGAATTACACATACATTAATTCCTATGTAGTCCTGGAGTCACATGCACCATCAAGTGATTTTTGTTAATGCAGTAGAAATGCTCAAGTCTAAGCTGGACACCGACTCAGGCAGGCACACTGGGCTTTTGGAAATGCACCTCAAGTTCCATCTCAGAACTCATTTAGGACCCTGTGAGTGAAAATACTCTGGCATGCCCTGACATAGGGGCTACTAACAGCCCACATTGCCCTGAAAATAAGTTGAGGCCCCTAAAATTATTGGACTGTTTCCAAATGGTGAGCTATGATGATGAGTAGAGCTGCTAGTATCATGCCCTCCCAAAATCCAGTGAGGTGGGACATACAGCACGTGCTGACAGAGCTCAGATCTCACTGTATTATTTTGGTGCCTCCAACAAAATAGCTTCATCCTTTAGGACAGGGCAGCTACACAGCGTGTTGTCAGGGTGCACATCAGCTTGAGGGGCAGATCACAGGCAGGCTCCTCCTCAGGTCATCTCCAAACCGTACTGCACTGACACTTGGTAAAAGAATGCCCCGAAGGAGAGTGATAAGGACATTCATGACTTTACAGTGGCATTTGGTGGCAAAGAATTTTGATGATCTGCACTTGAGAGGAGTTCCAATCGCACACGGCAAGAAAAGAAACGTGGGTGTAAGAGAAAACAACAAAGGCCTAAAGTCTTTACTTACTGACATAACTCCAAAGTAATTCCTTTGATGGCACTGAATTTACAATGGTGTCAACCTGATAGTGGAAGATGTCTAAAGATGGCAGAGACAGATGAGCAGGAGGATGGCAACAGGATGTAGAATAAAGTGAGAACAGAAGCATATAGGATGATGTAAAAATAGAACAAAGCCCAGAGCCACAATTTTGCTGCAAGAGCAGCAAACTATTAATCGCAGCACTGGGGGTGAGATGGAGCCTGCAGCACCTGGGCAGCCACAGCCCTGCACCTTTGTGAATTACACATTTGATGGCAGAAAAAAACCTGTACAAGCTCCTCTACATTTTGCTAAATGAACTCTCTAACCGGTTGTGTGATAGTAAGAAGGAATTCCTTGCAGCACTGTACAAAACAAAGAGTCTTCCAGAGGCGTTAAATTGGATCTGACCATCATCTTGTAGGCTGCAAATGAAGCTGGCGGGAGTGATTAAGCAAAAGCAGTGTGAAGAAAGCCTAAAACATTCAGAGAGGGGGAAAAAAATGCTCAGAGTATTTCTTTGCCTATTGTTTTGTTTTTTTCCTTTCTTCCACTAAGCACTGACTAGCGAAAAAGGTGATTTCAATGGCATTGAAAACATGCAGCCAGATTCGCTGGGAATCCAAGAATGTGAAAGCTTTAGGCTGAGGGACTGCAAGTGCACAAGCTGGAGACTCCAAGAAGAACATGGAAAGAAAGAGGATATAACATGCAAGAGGTGATAGGACATCATGCATTATCTCAACACCAAGGAATATCAGGAGGTCTCAAGCTGTCTGTAGAGCTGACTTTCAAACTGGAGCTGTCTGTACTCGAATTTTCTGAGGCATTCTGAAATCCTTGGTGTTTCAGTTTCCTTTGTTGACTGAAACCAGACCAAGAACAGCTAAAGCCTTGTTTTCACTGCACTGCTTCCTTAGGGCATGATGCAGGTGCTATTCTTTCCCTGACTTTACTCAACACACAGAACAGTTCAACCCCAAGAGAGGATTTGTGCTGCAACTAATGGGGGTAGGGCAGCGGGGAGACTGGGCTGCAGGTGAAAGCTTCTCTCCTGGCTGACAACACCACAGAATTCCCAAGCGTGCTGCGATCTTCCCCACCAGGCTTTCCCAAATTGCCCTCTGACAGTACATTTGGGGACCCTGTCTCTTTGCCAGCCAATCAGAGGTAACCTCTTAAGGCATAATTATCACATTTTAACATGGGAGCTTTGCCTCAGTATGCACCTGTGTTTTCTATAGCTTCACTGTAGCTGGGTAAGCAAATAGTATCTAGGGGTGAGACCTTTCTTCATAGCCTGTGGCTACATGACCTGGCTACATGACCTGAGCCTTACCCTTCAGCTCCTTACTCATGGTTGTGCTGTGACACCAATAAGATTTATGCTTTGAGGGTCAACACTTCAAATCAGCGTGTTCTCATGACATCACATGCAGGCTGTCTGATGAAAGGATGCCTATGACTGGTCACCATTGACAGCAAGAGAGGATAGATTAGAGACATTAAAAAGACTCGAGTCCCTCACCATGTTCTGAGACGTTTAAGAAGCTGGTTTCCACTGCTGCAAAGTCCTAGATCTGTCTGTGTCACAAGACACTCAAGCACCTGGAAAAGAGTTCGTGAGATAAAAGAAAACCTGGAGTTGACACAAGCTTGTACTGGCCACTCTTGTTCTTCCTAAAACTCCAAAGAAGTAAGACTAGACCCAGGAGAAACATGGTAAGAAACAAGCAACAACTAAGATTGGCTACCTAAGAAGATAGAAAGCAATCCCTGATGATTGAAGACATATCACAGAAGAAACCTGTTAATGCCTGCACAGGACCACACTGTGCAGGGTAGAAGACAGGCATTTAGAAATGCTAGATAAAAAGTCCATGCTGTTCACCCTTCCTCCTTTGGCATGCAAAGAGCTGGGTTTAGTTAGTGATTTCTCCTCTGGAGGAAAGGAGGCTGAAGGGAGACATTCTCACTGCCTACAATTCTCTGGAAGGAGGTTGGAGCCGGATGGGGTCGGTCTCTTCTCCCAAGCAGCAACTGAGAGGACAAGAGGAAATAACCTCAAATCGTACCAGGGGAGGGTTAGGTTGAATATCAGATAAAACTTCTTCACTGAAAGGGTTGTCAAGTACTGGAACAGGCTGCCCAGGGATCTGGTTGAATCACCATCCCTGGGGGTATTTAAAAAGCATGTAGACATGGTGCTGAGGGACACAGTTTAGTAACAGACTTCATAGTGTTGGATTAACATTTGGACTTGATCTTAAAGGTCTTTTCCAGCCTAAGCAATTCAGTGTCTGTGTTCTCACACCCCAGTCTCTACCTCCTCTCATTCAGCTTCTATTTCTACTTTCCCTTCATTAAGGTGAAATAATAAAGCTGGCAAACTTAGAATCATCACAGAATCAGCCAGGTTGGAAGAGACCTCCAAGATCATTCAGTTCAACCTAGCACCCAGCCATATCCCATCAACTAGACTATGGCTGACTCCATCTGCCAGCTCAGCAGGCCAGTTGTCCATGAAGACAACCCCTCCCACTACTGAAGATTGAGACAAAGGTGTTAAGCACCTCTGCCTTTTCCTCATCTTTTGTTACTATCCTCTCCATCTCATAAGGAGTGGAGGTTGTTCTTGGCCCTTCTTTTGCCATTAATATTCCTAGGACAGTAGTTGACCTTCACTGTACTTTTGCTGTGTTACCTATGCCTCACACTGAGTCTGTGTGTTGGGTGCATACAGTGCACCATTTCACAAGCTAAACACAAGAAAACATGCAAAGGCAAAGTCATGGATTTTTGGCATCATTTGGGAAGGTTGGGCTGGGCCCAAAGAGGTTTCCCAGGACAAAATGTGTGTGTTATTCACTCTTTGATCTATTAAAAGTCAGCCAGTAGAAAAATGGATTTCATATAGCTGGTGAAATTAGGAGAGAGAAATGAAGCAGGTAGGAGAAGGAAAGAGGTAATGAAAACTCCTCTACAGACCTTATTAAAGGATAAACAGAAAAGCAGGAGCTAAATTCATTGCAGAGTGCTGGAGGAATAAGCAGAATACTTTTTAAACCAACCTGGATCAGCTGGAGAATAGAGCTAAGCTTCTGCACTCACCAGCACAAGTGACCAAGGTGACTGATCTACATGGCCAGCTTTGGCTTCTCAACCTAAATATCACATGGCTGTTTGTTGGTGGATCAGCCAATAAGCATCCTTCACTGGGGACCCAGAATTATGTTTAACTGTTGTAAGAGACTTTAATTGATTTGTCAGTGCACCCAGCTTAAGTCAGTGAAGAAACCAATGAAAATTAATGAATTAACTCAAATGACATTGCAGACTTTGATGGGAAGTATCCCTAAGAGAAAATGATGGAGGAAAGAGAGGAGTTTCAACACTAAATCAGACCAATGGTCCACCTAGTAGTAGATATAAAATCCTTATAAACAGACAGTTATGCAATAAGATACCCCTTGGGGACATTCCTAATACCTCTCTACTAGAGGGTTTATATGTTTCTTTCTTACCTGATATATCAGACCACCTTCTTCTTCTTCATACCATGGCCTAATTTTCTAAGTTTCACCATCTCTGACACTGGGTAGAGATCTTGTGAGGAAAACAGAAGAGAATTGTGACAGAGGTTGCCTTAACTGTGATGCTCCCTTTAATTTGTGTTAGTCATCACAAGTACAGCAGGAATTGACTAACGCAGCTGCAGTCTGACTTCAGTGTTACACCACTTGAACCAAGAAGGCACAGTACTGTTGGTAAGTATCTGGAGAGTGATCCAGAATATTTACTTCAGATGGTTCCTTTGAACTAATTTGCTCCTAATTCCAAAACTAAATTCAGAACATTCAAAAGCAGCTTGGATATTGCAAAGAGAAGTAAGAAAATAAAGAGTTTAAAGGGTGGAAGGGAATGGTTTCTTTGTCAATGGCAAGATGCCTTTGCCTTCATTTAGCAATAAAGATATGAGATGTCTGATTTACTACAAGATCTGTAATGCATTTCATCTCCTATTGATAGACAGCAAGAGACTCCAACATACAGTCTATGAAGGAGCAAAAGTTTAAATCAGTTGGTTTAAGAAAGCATCAGGGTGCAGAGCAAACATTAAGAAGCACTGGGAAGCTGATTTCCATGTAAGATCTCCAAAATCAGTTAATGGTGAAAAGATTCTGTAAGACACAGTAAGGGTCCTCTCATCTATGCACACACACATATTTTAAGGTCAAAGGGGACTATCCTTTTGCATAACAATAGCCACAGGACCTCCAGACTGAATTCTCTACTAAGCATACCTTAATGTGTGAGCTGCAATCCATCTTTGAGGGGTACATTCAACCTTCATTCACCACTCATTTTTACAGTGTGAATTCAAACTTAGCAGCAAAGACAATAAAATCTATTGGGAGTGGAAAAAGAGGATCCCAAATACTCCTCATGACCGAGATGCCACCAAGAGCATGTTGGAAGAAAAGATGATGTTATGAAATTAAAGGTTATTTTTTATCTTTAGTAGTTTCTTCAAGCCCTGCTTTTAGCAAACTGAGTACTGTGGCCACTTGTCACTTATTAACTCAGATTGGGTGCACTGAAATAGTTCTCAGTCTGTAAGTACCACAAAAGTCAGTATTAAGATTTGTATCTTTCTTAACATTTCTGTGCTAAAGGCAGTCCAGAAGTCCAGATACTTCAGTCCAATAAAGTTGAATGCATTGCAGACACTTCAAGCCCCATTATGTGGCCAGTCCTTAGTAGTTCCTATCTGCAAGATACACATACACTGACAGCATGTGACAAGAGAAAACAAGAAATTAATGCAGATAAGAATTTACAGGCATCATTCCAGCTAAAGGTCATAAGTAAAATCAATCTTGTATGGGAAGCAGATTTCCCATTACTGAAATATCCCTGGTATCTCATGACGGGTAAGATTGCTCAGTACATCTCTAGTAATAAGGTTAACTCTGGCCAGTATGACTTATCATACCAAGAGTTAGATAAGAATTATGTGCAGAGAGCAAAAGGTGCTAGAATATGCAGAAGATGCTACCTGCAGCAAAGAATATTAATTGTGTTGGGGGTGGTGGAAAGGTGAGCAGCTGGGAAGAAAGGAACTTTGAATGGCAGCATCTCATCTAACAAAGTCAGAGTTTGTGGCATGCAAAAAACAAGGGTGGTTACAAGAGAACATCTTGGTGTATGCTAGCAGAGGAGGTCTGGTGGTGGTGGCAAGGAAGAAAAGTACACACATTAGTTTTAAGTGCAAGTAATTTGTTTAGGGGCAAGGCAGCAAAGCAGAAATATGAAGGAAAAGGAGGTGTAGAAGAAAACTGCATTTCATAGGCATCAGAAATCATTTTCTGATTTCTAGGTATTGTGACCTTAAAGAAGAAGGGGCACGAAACTGTCATCTGTCTGAGATGCTGTGCTTTGTCTGCAATTAAGGAAAAGCAGCCTTGCAAAGATGCAAAAAAATGAACCCTGCAGTATATGAGAGCAAACAAGGAATGCAGGGGGAAAGAAAGATCTAAAAGTAGATAGTGTGTGCAACCACCAGGTGGTTGAGAAGTGTATGACATATGAGGAGCTTAGAAGATCAGCTGGCAGAGGGGATGATTGAGTAGATGCCAGCAGGGAAGAGGCCACATGAAAGACCAAATCCAAGAAATTGGGTCTATGTATCCAAAGCTCTAGGTGACAGCATTAAAGCACAGAGATAAATGAATTGGCTCTCAAGGCAGCAATGATGATGGATAAGGGGGGATAGGATCAGCTGCCAAAGGAGTGTGAAAGGGTTCTAGAAACATTCGGAAATGCATCATGGAGGGGAGGAGGGGGAAGAAAGGGTGTGGGAAGAAGCTGGTGGTTTACTTGGAAGGTAGTGTGGAACACAAGCAGTTGGCATTTACTTGCTGTCTCAACTGTCATTTTGTTCTATGGAGTTTGTTAATGGCTTGGTGTAATGTCACCAAGTGTGAATGCTAGGAGAAGAGTATGGGCTTCATCCCAGATCAGAGGCATTGTTTCTCTGACTCTCATGGCTAGACACATATGTGTAGCTCTTGCAGAGGTGCTGAGCTCCATTGTGGGCCAAACTTGGAAGCCTTTCCAAGTTGCTTCAGGGGCTATAAGGAGGTTGCCTGCTGCTGGAATTTAAGTGTGAAGAAAATGGCATGTGAGTCGGGGTCTCAGCACCTGACTTACTATGGACAGCAAGGAAATCTAGTCTCACTCAGGATGATATTTCAGGTCAGAATAGGAGATTTCTAGTGCTAGATTTTCACAACACCTACCTCCATGTGTGAGCTCAGAGCAAGATGTTGAAATGTAATGAGGAGGTCCCAAAGCATTCTGCAAACCAATTCTGTCAAAGATGCAGTGTTGGTTTTAAGAAGGGCCCTTTCTCACCAGCTTCTCAGGCACTACTTGCATGTAAACAATCAAATCCACCTCAGACTGCAGTGTCCAGATCCCTTGTGCACTGAGCTTTCTTGATAAATCAAAGGACAATTGTTCAGGCTCTCTGCTGAGGGAGAACAAAAGCCCACAACAATGTCAGCTTTGCCTTCTCAGTAAGGACTCCAGTTGTTTTACAAATGAAATCAAATATTGCAATCCCATTTGAAAACAGTTATTCTGGGCCAAATCCCAGGAGGTGCTGAGTGTCTTCATCTCCCACTGCATTCATGTACTCAATGTTGTACATGGTCTTGAGAGATTTTCCTTAAGTGTAAGGGCCAGATCCTCCATGTCTTCTAACCTGAGGCACTCCTGCAAACAGAGCACAGCTCGACCCTGCAAATCCTTAGCATGAAAGCTTGCACTTATTGTCATGGCCAGTACAACTGGCTATAACCTCTACCATCCATGATGAAGTTTTGCAGGATGAAGCCTTTAATAAAATTTATGTCACTGATCTACAACCTACAGCTGCAAGAAAATTAGGTAAAACTCTGATGGAAATTCCCAGCCTGTTAAGGTGGATGTTGCTCTGCCTCATCCTCAGACAAAAGCTGCCTTAACTCTATCCCTCAAAAATGATGCAATCTAAACAGTACATCTCTAGTAATAAGGTTAACTCTGGCCAGTATGACTTATCATACCAAGAGTTAGATAAGAATTATGTGCAGAGAGCAAAAGGTGCTAGAATATGCAGAAGATGCTACCTGCAGCAAAGAATATTAATTGTGTTGGGGATGGTGGAAAGGTGAGCAGCTGGGAAGAAAGGAACTTTGAATGGCAGCATCTCAACTGAACTCTTTAAACATCATTGGGAGTTTTCTGTGCAATCCAACTCAAAAAGGAGGCAATCTAAACAGATCAACTGAATCTTTAAACATCATTGGAGGGTTTCTGTGCAGTCTAAGGCCTCATAATATAAGCTTCCTTTAAATATAATGCATTAAAATAGTACTTGAGAGATCATCAAGAGGGAAAATGGAATCCCCTTTGCAGCCTGCACAGTAGAATGGACAGCTGTTAGCTCAGCACCAGCGTCTGCCTTTACCACTTGCAAACGTTCACAGATCTATAAACAAATTATCAGCAGGGTGAGGAGTTAAGGCAGTGAAGAGTGGCTCACTAAAAGCTAAAGAGACAGAGATCTGGTCTGACCACAACATCCCTGTTTGTGCCATTACCTGAGAGCTGCTACAAAGAACACCCAGGACTAACTTCATGCATCTGGCACAGCACAGCGAGTGTGCCTCTGTGTTTGCGTGTATGAATCCTCCGCCTGTGAAATGGTTAAAACTTAAGGTTAGCCATCCAAGGAGTAGAAAATGAAGGTTCTCAGTTTGATGGACAACAGCTCGGAGATCCCTGATGTCCCAAAATATTAGGTTTCTCTTCTAATAATGTTGGAAATATTGCCTACTGTCATGATTAATCTTAGCAGCATCTCTGGCTGATTGCAGGTGACGCAGTCACAGCGCAGTGCCTGTGTTGGTTTCCACACACCGTCAAATCTGCTACAAATGCAGGGGTGAAGGGGAAAGAACTGTGATACCAGGTATCCCAGTGGCTAATAGATTGTGACACCCAAGAAGGAAACCTTTATTTTAATTCAGAAAACAAAAGCCAAATAGCAAAACTTATGTACGTGCCTAACTTCTTTTTTTTTCCTCCCTTCCCTTCCTCGAGTGGAAAACATTCGCCTGCTAACAACTCTTGGCTGGCACCAAGGGAAAGTGGAGGTATTTGCAGATGTGGAGGAAGACATACAAAACATTTTTCAACTCAAAGGCTTGAATTATTGCACTGGGTTCATGAAGTTTCACAGGCATGTAGACACACCATTGTCTACACTCTGGAACAAGCTGCCCTTTCTTCAAGAAGGAAAAACAAGCCAATGTTTCTTAGCATCCCATCTGTATGTATCAGGGAGCTATCTATATTTTGGAATTCTTTGCATTGTCTGTGGTAAGGGTGTGCTGTTTTGGCCCAACAATGGCAACATTGATTTTAGGATTTCAGAATTTGGGCGCGCAGAACAAACTGTGAAACAAAACCAGGCTGCTCTCCATAGTACAACAACAGTGCTCTTATACAAACTTGCCTTTCCTTGCCATTTTACATAGTCTCAGATCAATACTCTTCATTCAGCCAACGTTATTAAAGCCATTTATCAGCCTTTTTTTTTTGGGGGGGGCGGGGGGGGTTGCTAATAAAAAGGATTTCGCCGACAAAGTTTATGTCATCTTCCGCTGGCTCGGTAGCGGCGCAGATAATTAGCTTTGTTGTGCCCCCCAACAATTGGGCCTTGTTTATGAACTTACATTTATTAAGTGAAAGTATTTGGAAACTGATGGTACATTGAAGTTTGGTTGCCATGGGCAATAATCATCCCCAAAAAAGTCATGACCTCCCTGTTATGCAGCTAGTAACTAATTGAAATGATACAAATTACTCTGATTCTCTGTCTGCCAATTTAGAGGGTGGTTGTGGTCAAGGGTCAAACGAGCTCCTATTCATGAAGCTATGTTTGAAGTGGCTGCTACCATAGCGAGGGGTTTGGTGTGGACGCTCTGACTCCTCTGGACATTACCCCACACTGGGCGAGAGAGTGTTGCACAGATAGCAAAACAATAAGACTACCCAGACTACCTTAGGCTGACACATCAAAAGCTTCCCCTTGTCAGTCATTTAGTGGGAGCTTCTACCAACCAGGACATGCTTTACTGGGTGGAAATAAAGTGCTGTATTCATCCCCAAGGGCTATCTTTTGCATTAAACCGACGCTACGAAGCCTCCTGAGGTCCTTCTACAAAATCAAAGCATCATTCTGCATGCACTCAGATCACCAAGAAAATCAAAGGCCTCCTTTTCTGTGGAATACAACAAAAGAAAACAAAATCCAATGAACTGAGGTCTCATCCTTTAAAAATACTTATCAGTCATTCCTGTGTTTAAAGCATATATCTTCTTCCCAGTAAATATGGGGACCTCAACACTGGAAAGTTAACAGCATCATGAGATTTTTGTCCTTCAGGAAATCCTAAGTGCTCAAAGGCTTATTAATTATGTGCCAAGTGTACTGCTTTACTGGGAGAAGCTTTGCAATGCCAATAGATTTCTTTCTTTGTGTAAGCTCCTACAGGTTCAACAAGTCTCAATCTATTTAAAATGTGACAAAAGAAACCATGTCACACAAACCAGACAGGCTTCTCTGATGGTGAAGATCAACATTTTCTGTGTTGGAAGATTTACTCTTCAGATGAAGTTCTGTATGGGCTCCTCTGATGATGAAGATCAATGTTTTCTGTGTTTCAACATTATCTGAAAGATTTACTGTTCAGATGGAGTTCTGTATGATCCAACAAACATTTCTGTTTGCTGCATCACCTCTGGAAGACTCTCAAGAGTTGGTTTGTCCCTTTCCTAGCTACTTTTCTCTTTGGAACACACCAAAAGTGGCAATTATTTAGCTACAGATGAAGTACCTCAGGATGATGCAGACAAGAAACAGAAAGTCATGACATTCAAGTTTGGGTACAAAGCCACTGATTAGCTCAGTATAAAAGGACTCAGAGATATTGGTGGATGAGAAGCTGCACATGAACCGACAGGGTATGTTTGCAGCCCAGAAGGCCAAAGGCATCCCAGGCTGCATGTGTGGCTGACAGGTCCAGAGAAATGATTCTGCCTCTCTGCTCTGGTGAGACCTCACTGGGAGTACTGAGTCCAGCTTTGGAGGCCTCAACATAGGAAGGACATGGACCTGATGGAGAGAGTCCAAAGGAGGCCACAAAAATGATCAGAGAGCTGGAGCACTTCTGCTACAAAGACAGAGAGTGATTGGCATTGGAATGGGCTGCCCAGGGAGGTGGTAGAGAGGTCCCTAAAATGTTGAAGAAAAGCCTGGATGAGGCACTTAGTGCCATGGTCTAGTTGTCTGGATAGGGCTGGGTGATAGTTTGGACTAGTTGATCTTGGAGGTCTCTTCCAACCTGGCTGATTCTATGATTCTAATAACAGATTTAGATTGGATGTTAGGAACAAGTTCTTTACTATGAGGGTGGTGGAACACTGAAACAAGTTGCCTGGGAAGGTGACTGGGGCCCCATTCCTGGACATATTCAAAGTGAGGCTCAACAGGGCTCTGGGCAGCCTGATCTAGTTGAGGATGCCCCTGCTGAGGGTTGGACTAGACAATCTTTGGAGGTCACTTCCAACCCAGACCATTCTATGATTCTAATTCACACTATGTCTTTAAAGTTTTTATTCTGTCACTTCCTCTGATTATGTCCTAGGAACTCCCATATGCACTGGCTGTGCTAATGAGTGCTGCAGCAGCTCTGCTATGAGGACAGGCTAGAAGAGTTGAGGCTCTTCAGCCGGGAGAAGAGAAGGCTTTGAGAAGACTTTATTGTGGTCTTCCAGTATCTGAAGGGGACCCATAGGAAGGCTGAAGAGGGACTATTTACAAGGTCTTGTAATGACAGGATGAAGGGTAATGGGTTTAAACTGGCAGAGGGGACATTCAAGCTAGATGTGAGGAAATGGTTCTTTGCAGTGAGGGTGGTGAGACACTGGCACAGGTTGCCCAGGGAGGTTTGAGGAGCACAGAATCACCCAATGTGATCTTTGATCACATTGGGTGATTCTGTCCTCCACAACCTCCCTGGAGGTGTTCCAAGGCCAGGTTGGATGAGGCCTTGAACAACCTGTTCTAGTGAGAGCTGTCCCTGCCTATGGCAGAGGATTGGAATTGGCTGATCTTTGAGGTCCCTTCCAACCTAAACCATTCTATGAATGATGTAATTTTCATACACAGCTTTCCTAAAATATGCCATAATTTTAAAATGGGGTTTTTTTAACTGATGCTTATGATCTAAGTAGTTGTCTACAAGGCAGAGTGAAACAGAAATTAGTCATTTGTTTCTTAGGGAAATGATGTTTTTTTTTCCTCTGTATATCATTGTTTTCTCCTGGCAAAATTCCTACTTCTTGTCAGCTAACAAAAGAAAAGGAAAAGGAAAACATCCACTTTGAAATTAAAGACATCAGCTTGGAAGTGTTGTTTTTTAACAAGACACTGTCATGCTTAGAGGAAAGTGGGCACCTGTCATGAAAAATATTCGTTGTAGAAAACCTAATTTTCCTTTAAACACAGAAAAAAAATTGACTGGCCCTCTTAGAGGAGTCTTTCAGTGCCATTCCATGTCAGCACTGTCATTACATCTCCTGTTGTGAAGACAGCTAAGAACATGTCTTGGCAAATTTATTCTGGCCTTGCCCTTGTGGCCTATTGATTGTGCTCTCGCTTTGTGTGAGAGACCTGGGCTCAAGCAGGATGGCTGCCAAGGCAGACAGGCTGCTGTGAAGGGTCAGGGTGGTCCCCATGTCTTCCCACAGAAGCCATTCTGACCATTTGAAGTTTTGAAGTGTATTTTAACCTCATGTTGGAAAACTTCCTGGGATAGAATCACAGAATCGTTTAGGCTGGAACAGACCTTTAAGATCATTGAGCCCAGCTGTTAACCCAGCACTGCCAGGTCACCACTAAACCATGTCCCTCAGCACCACATATACACAGCTTTTTAAACCCTGTAGGGATAGGAACTTCACCTGTTCCCTGGGCAGCCTTTTACAGGAAGACGTTTTTAAGGAAGGAATTGTTCCTCATGTTTCAACCTACCCTGGCACTACTTGAAGCTGTTTCCTCTTGTGCTGTCACTTGTTCCTTGGGAGAAGAGATTGAGCCTCAACTCTCCCCAAGTTTAGGGAGCTGTAGAGAGCCACAAGGTCTCCCCTCAACCCCCTTTCCTCCAAGTTGAACAACCCCAGTTCCCTCAGATGATGATGTTGAAAGGTTGAAAGAGAAAAACACATCTTTTAAAGCATTTAGCAATGACCTGAGCGTAATCCTTCTTGAAAGAGGACCCTTGGGCAGCTCAACTGGCACATGATGTGGAATGATGTGAAGAACACACAGGATAGAATCACAGAATGTCAGGGGCTGGAAGGGACCTAAAAAGATCATCTGGTCCAGCCCCTCTGCCAGAGCAGGATCACCTAGAGCAGACAACACTGGAGTGCATCCAGATGGTTCTTGAATATCTCCAGAGAGGGAGACTCCACAATTCCTCTAAACCAGGGGGGTGAAGACTATTTGGACCTGAATCTTCAGTCTAGCACAAAAGCACTGCCAGAATCATCTTCATTATCTAGAAACTAAGTCCCAAAGAAGAAAGCATCTATTTCCTTGCTTAAAACCTCTTTTAAGTCCTCCTGCTCAAAGCTGATTTCTGTTCTTAAGCACTAAGTTTAGCAAACAGCAGGCCTGCTTTTCCTAATACCAGCGTGAGGTGTCTGTTGCTCACTTGAGAGGAGCTACTTCTAATTTGCACTATCATGAGAGAAGATTCCAGCCAATCTGTCCGTGTTATAGGCTAATCATGGGGGTAATAAAAAACAAGAGGCCTGAGATGTTCCTCACTGAGCCTGCCATGAGTCAGCAGTAAAAACAAGAGCAGAGTGAAGATCTGGAAACAGAACAGCATATTTAAAAGGTCCTCCGAGTCAAAATCTTATCCTGCTGAAGTTACTTGGTCCCACTGAAGTCAATGAACCTGCACCAAGTCTAAACCATAGGTTGTAAAGCAGCACTTACAATTAAACAGTGTATTGGCTTCCAACACAAATGAAGTGTATCCATTTCCATCTCACATCCACATGCACAATAGTAAGGGCTATCTTTAGGCCTATAGCCCCAAAGACACTTCACAGAGGCTGCTGATCCACAAATCTCCTCTAGCAGCATCACCGCCGACAGCTTTGTCTATGCAATACACACATTAAACGTTGCCCAAACGCATTTTAGCATGAGGAAAGAGGTCAGCTCGAAAGAGGGGGCAGTGGTTTGTTGAGTCAATGCCAAGCCTTCTTCCAGAAGTCTAAATGCGGTGCTAGGTGTTGAATCTGCATTGCAAAAAAAGCCTAGAAACATGCATTTACACAATAAAAACCATCTGAAAGAGCCATTACAGCCAATTGTCCTTTGTGTCAACTAATTCCTTCTATTCCCTCCCAAAAGGGCTCAACTGAGTTCCCCTCCGAGTCCTTGCTTCCAATAACAATTCCCTTCCTTCCCAAAACATCAAACCCTCACCATCACATGGGCAGCTTCCCTCCTGGCCAGACGTCCCTCCTCCTCATCAAATCTTCAGCCTGTTTTCCTGCTCTGGAGCATAGAGAGGGGCTCCTACATGTCCTCAGGATGAAAAGGTTCTAAATCAATGTGTGATGAGAGGCTTTATGGCCAGTGTTCTGGTCTGTACCTGGCACGGATGGTGACCCACAAGCTGATTTTATTTCCCCTCCTGTTTTAACAGAGAAATCTCAACTTCATCAAGTTCAGAATCGTGCTGAACTCCTGTCAGGAGTCTCAAATGCGCTGCTCATACTTTCTCCTCTCTTTCCTGCACGCTAATATGACTTGTTTAAAACGTAAACCCAGGGTTTGCCAGCTGCTTACCTCTCCTGCTGGTCTCACTGATCTGCTCATGGCAGTGCTGGGGTACTGCAAAGGCAGCCCAGACGTCTGGCTCTCCACACAACGCCCGCCTGACGTTTATTTTCTTTGTCTCCCATTCGAAGACAGAAGGTTTTACAACTCAAAGCACTAAGGACAAGATTTTTGCTGACAGACATTAAGTCCTACCTTACTGCAATCAGGTATAACTTCTGTTATAAGGTAAATCTCAGCATGGTTAAAGACAATAGAGAGCTGATGATCATTTTCTACATACAGGGGGTTCAGCTTCAGCAAATAAAAACACCCAAAGAAGGTAAACCCAAAGATTAAAAAACTGCCATGAGGAGGAATGAAGATCTCCTCTGTAATACACCTGTTCATTTTGCATGGATATATTCCCACTTTTGATTAAAACCCCTTCCTCAGATAGAAAAGGTACAGGTTTGGGCACTGGATAGGTTTTGGATTAGAATCATAGAATCAACCAGGTTGGAAGACACCTCCAAGCTCATCCAGTCCAGCCTAGCACCCAGCCCGAGCCAAGCGACTACACCATGGCACAGTATCACAGTATCATCAGGGTTGGAAGAGACCTCACAGATCATCAAGTCCAACCCTTTACCACAGAGCTCAAGGCTAGACCATGGCACCAAGTGCCACGTCCAACCTTGCCTTGAAGTGCCTCATCCAGGCTTTGCTTCAACACCTCCAGGAACCTCTCCACCACTTCCCTGGGCAGCCCATTCCAATGCCAGTCACTCTCTCTGGCAAGAACTTCTTCCTAACATCCAGCCTTTATTTCCCCCCGCACAACCTGAGACTCTGTGCCTTTGCTCTGTTGCTGGTTGCCTGGGAGAAGAAACCACCTGCTCAAACAGAGATAGGAAGCAGCCCCAGGATTGCTGCCCTGAGCAAAGCACAGATCCTTTCTATCCCTTCCTGACTTCAGTGAATGAGCTGAGAGCGAAGGACCTTTAAGTTCACCTTCAAAATGCAGCAAAAGCCGCTGCAGTCGCCCCCAGGGCCAACTCCTGATGACAAACCCTCAAGGAGAGGAGGTAGGGAGAAGAGATGGCTGATGGATGTTTATATTCCTTAGGTTTTTGCTTTTCAAGATTTTTCCCTTTTAAAAATCCATTTTTTATGCCTTAGATTGTTCAGTAGTTCAAATCAGGTTATTTAAACTCTCATAGAGTGGGGTGAAGTTAATTAATGCTCTTGATTAAAATTCAATGAGAACAGAAAACAGACATAAACCAAGAAAAATGATATTAACTGAGACCCAGTCTCCCATCTCAACAAATAACAAGGGGCTGTTTGTGCTGCATTACCCTGCTCCAGTCTCCACATATTACTCTAATTATTAACTACCAGTCCTAAAATCTATAGAGTTATCATTATTGTTATTATTATGAAACTCCATCTCATTTTCATGTCATAAAGATAAACCAAATCTCATTTCAATTAGTTGCAGCAGGAGGGAATGAACTTTAAACAGACATTTAATTTCTGGAAAAAAAAAATTAGGAAGTTCTTCATGGAAATGTTATGGCATTTTGAAACAGATTAATAGTTGGGTATGAACACATCCACCCTGCAGCTAAATGACGGCAGTACTGCGAGCAGCAGGCAGGTTCAATGAGCAAAAGCAGTTGATGCCACTGGTTTGGATCTAATCAAAGAGTATTCATTTTTATGACTTTTTAGCTACATTATTTTTTCATCCCCTGAGCTGGCTGAACTGTTACTGTGGCTTATCGCCTTCGTAATTGGCTTCTGTTTGCCTTGAATGCTTTTGATTGGTAAAGAAGCACTGGGGCCAATGGGGTGCTTTGCACTCTGGGTCCTGTCATGAATGGTTCCACATCACACCGTTTGCAGTGAGCATCTTCAAGGATACATACAGAACTAACTGGGTTGGAAAAGACCTTGGAGATCATCAAGTCCAACCTACCACCTAACACCTTCTAATTAACTGTACCATGGTGCCAAGTGCCTCATCCAGTCTCCTTTTAAACACCTTCAGGAACAATGACTCCACCACCTCCTTGGGCAGCCCATTCCAATGCCAATCACTCTCTCAGTGAAGAATTTCTTCCTAATGTGCAGCCTACCTAAACCTGCCCTGGTGCAGCTTGAGAATGTGTCCCTTGTGGTGTCAGTGGATGCCTGAGAGAAAACACCAACCACCTGGCTACAACCTCCTCTCAGGCAGTTGTAGAGAGCAATAAGGTCCCAGCTAAGCCTCCTCTTCTCCAGGCTGAACCACTCCAGCTCCCTCAGCTGCTCCTCATAAAGCTGTGCTCCAGCCCCGTGACCAGCCTCATTGCTCTTCTCTGGACACCCTCAAACACCTCAACATCTTTCTTAAATTGGGGGGGCCCAGAACTGGACACACCATGCTTTGCAGAAGCACCCTTGTGTGTATCATCACTCAAGAGCAGGATTCCAGCCCATTCCAGGGCAGTCTGCCTCCCCAGCACACCTAACTTCACCCTATGCTGAGCTGGTTAAGGGTTGCACCATGAGGCTGGCCAGGGACAGCTTGATCCATGATGCCCATGCATGTGACAAGGCTGAAAGAGAGTACATCATGAAGGGTGAAGTTCTGGATCCTTTCAGTTTGGATCCTCTCAGTTCAGGACATGGTTTAATGGCCATGGTGGTGTTAGGTTTACAGTTGGGCTTGATGATCTTAGAGGTCTTTTCCAACTAAAACGATTATGTGATTCTATGACAGAGAGCCCACTGCAGTGTAGTTTCCTCATTAACTGGATGTGGGTCTCCATAAAGGCTCTTCATAGTGTTCAGCATCGTGACAGAAGCCCTCAAGCCTTGGGAAATCCTTGTACTTAGACAATCATAGACTCACAGAATTGTTTTGGTCAGAAAAGCCCTCTAAGATCATCAGGTCAATACGGAGCAAAGCTGGAGATGGGTAGGTTCAGACTGGACGTGAGGAGGAAGTTGTTCAGCATGAAAGTGGTGAGAGCCTGGAATGGGTTGCCCAGGGAGGTGGTTGAGGCCCCATCCCTGGAGGTGTTTAAGGCCAGGCTGGATGAGGCTCTGGCTAGCCTGATATAGAGTAGGGTGTCCCTGCCCATGGCAGAGGGGTTGGAACTAGATGATCCTTGTGGTCCCTTCTAACCCTGACTGATTCTATGATTCTAAGTCCAACTATCAACCTAAGACCACCATGGCCATAAAACCATGTCCAAAAATGCCACGTCCACACGTTTCTTTCACCCCTCCAGAGAGGATGATTCCAACACCTCCCTGAGCAACCTATTGCAACGCCTGACTTGTGACATTGTCCACTACTCCAGATATCAGAGCATTCTTTTTTACAGACCTTCTTGCAAAGCTGCAAAACTCTTCATTGCCCAGCAGTCCTATTCTTTAATCTAGAAACTGAAAACAAGAATAAGATGCCAACAGAGTGGGGATCTTCTTGACTTGTCAGCTCTGCTCTTTTTCCCCCCCTCCCGCGGCACGGCGAAGCGCAGCGGCAGCGCGGAGCGGCGGTACCTGCGCCGTCCTGCCATGGAACATCCCCACCTCCTGGTTAGCTCCCAGATGGCAGCTCCGGGATGGAGGAGGAGGCATCTCACCCAAGCCTTCTCCCCAGTGGCAGCCTACAGTCGTGTTTTCACCCTCTCCTAAAGTATCTTTAGACTTCAGAAACAGTAAATGTTTGACACTAGGCCAAGACTAAAACACAGACATCAAGGCACCCTGTAGATGTCGTCAAGCCCCTGGAGGTAGGAGTCAGGCCAGAGAAGTTCCTCTCTCTGCTGCTACCATCAGTTATTTCCTTTCTAGCACCTAGGCAGCAAAAAGCAGTAAGGCACTCGGGATACAGCAGCCCTGGCCTGAAGAGAGGGGCACATATAGCCCACAACATGAAAAGCTGGTGAAAGTCTTGGTGGATGAACTGGCAGAAAGGAGAACAAGACCAGGGAATGCAGGACTGGAAGAAACTGGCAGGTGGGAAATTAGGAGGTGACTGATATTGGATGAAGAACTTTGCCAGCTGAGAGCATGAGCTTGAGAGAGGAATTAATTGAGACGAACTTCTCCACATGAGGACAAAGAGCTGGGAAGAAGCAGAGCAGGGAAGAAGGGAGTAATCAGTGAGAAAGGAGGTTTGGGAGAGGCAGGACTAATCCAAGAAGAAAGCAGCTTTCTTGTGTGTCAGTTTCTCTAGTCTGAGAAAGCATCTGTGAAACCCAGTGGTGAAGTATGCCTCATTCCAGGGCTGTGGTGGTTCATGCAGCAGGACAACTTCTGTTATTAACCAATCCAAAGCCCAATTCACTGGCAGCTACATGATGTTTCCTGCAAGACTTTTTTCCAGTCAGAGCCAGTTTGCCTATTTAGCAGCCCAGGAAATCACACAGATCAAATCAACTCTAAAATAATACACTCCAGCACTCCCATTCAGGAACACCAGAATTAAGTTTGCTTCAAACAACTCTTAATTTAACTCCCCTTTATATTTCATGACAGCATTTAGTGATAACATAATTAACATCATTATGTCCTTTTCTTTTCTGCAGGACTCTCACTGTAAGGGGCCTTAATATCCTTTTAATGTATGGTTGGGGTTATGTTAGCTGTAATATAAAATCAAGTGGCTTGTTTCCTTTAAGTAGATTACTCTTGAATTATTGCTACATAATATCATTTTAGGTCTCTGGTTATTCAAGCAATACTCACAGAGCTGGCAGGAGAGCAGTCTCTTGGCTAGATAAAGGGATTCCCTCTTGCCCTTTCTTTGCTTTATATATATTAATCCAAGATGTATTTAATACAAATGAACTAGATGGATTCACCAGATGATCTCTCACAAAACTGCAGGTAAGATTTAATAACAAAACATGCAGCCAGGGTGAATTCTATGACCACAAAGCAAACATGAGTCCCAGTTTCCCTTTTCTGCCCGATGCACTGCTCATACCTCATGCAACAGTAACCCACACAGAAGCAGGGAAAACTTAGTGAGAAATGAAAGCTAGAGAGTAGCCTAAGAGCCAAAGCCCAAGATTTTCAAATCATGCTCACAGTACCTCCATGCACCTTTAAAATTAACTTCTCAGAAAACTAACTTGGCCCTTGGTGGAACGTTTTGGTTTAATGGCCATGGCAGTATAAGGTCAAAGGTTGGACTCAACGATTTTAGAGGTCTTTTCCAACCCTAACAATCCTCTGATGCTATGGACAAACCAGAGTTCTTTTGCAAGTTGCTTCCAACTGAGTCTCTAGTCTCTCTAGCCATTTAGATCAAGCTGGCCCACAGCTTCTAACAGTCCTCCTGTAGTTATGAGGATGGACTGTAAAAAAGAGTTACAGTCACAGGTGGGAGTTAAACCTACATTTTCCTTAGGTACAGGCTTGCAATTATCTCACTGAATTGGAACAAAAGCTTTCAGAGAATCCCTGCCTGCACCTAAGGAAAATGTGGCTTTAGCATATGAATCGAGTGGATCACCTTGGTCATTCTAATCACCAAGGGTTATTTGTTTGCCGTATTTCCTAATGGTTTCGGGAATCGCCTGAGTGCCTTCCCTCAATACCATCTCAGCTAAGGACAGAAAGATTCTTGACATGCTCCAGATTGCTTCTGCTCCCATCTGTGGCAAGCAGCAGCGAAGAAAGTTTAAAGCTGCCTACAAACCCCATAGCTGCAAGGCACACCAGTTTACGATTTATTAGAGTTGTTAAAATAAAATGGGAGGATTTGTTAAAGGGCTTGGAAACTCCAGAAAAATCACCACTTAAACCACACTCAAATCTCAGAAGAAATAGGATTCACTTGGGAACAAAAAAATCCTGTGGTGTGTGGCTCTCTCCACAGCCAGCTCATGTGCCAGACTTGGTTTGTGCCTTAAAGAACCTCAGGTATATGACTGATGGTTTATGATGCTGTTAATGGATTCTCCAGATCTGTAGTAGTACTGATCATTTGACGTTGTGCAGCTTTTCTTTATGCAGAGAAACACATTGATGAGGTCACCTTTCAGTGTCCTCCAAGCTGCAGAGCCCCAGCTCCTTCAGGCTCTCCTCTTAAGAGAGATGTTCCATTCCCTTCAGCATCGTTGTGGCTCTGCACTGGACTCTCTCAAGCAGTTCTATGTCCCTCTTGAACTGGGGGGCCCAGAACTGAACACAGTACTCCAGATGCAGCCTCACCAAGACAGAGTAGAGGGGCAGGAGAACCTCACTCCACCTACTAACCACAGCCTTTCCAATACACCCCAGAATGGCACTGCCCCTCCTGGCCACAAGAGCACACAGTTGGCTCATGGTCACCCTCCCATCCACTAGGACCCCCAGATCCTTTTCCCCTTCACTGTCTTCCAACAGGTCAGTCCCCAACTTATACTGCTCCCTGAGGTTGTTTTTTCCCAGGTGCAAGACTCTACACTTGCCCTTGTTGCATTACATTAAATCTCCTCCTGCCCACCCCTCCAGCCTGTCCAAGTCTCACTGAATGGCAGCACAGCCTTCTGGTGTGGCAGCCACTCCACCCAGTGTGGTGTCACCAGCAAACTTGCTGACAGTGCACTCTGTGCCCTCATCCAGGTCATTGAGGAATATATTGAACAGAACTGGCCTTAGTACTGAGCCCTGTGGGACCTCACTAGTCACAGGTCTCCAACTAGACTCCATCCCATTGACCACAACGGTCGGGCTTCTTTCCTTCAAGTAGTTCCAAATTCACCTCATTACCTGATCATCCAGGCAGGTCTTACTGAGTGTGCCCCAGAGGAACCCCTCTAAAAGAAGAGGGACTTCACCTTGAGCTGCAAGGCTTCCTCTAGGGCGCTTTCTCCTTTTTCCTATAGTGGTGCACAATCCATCTGTGTGACAACAGCATTTTGTAAAGCAGCAGAACTAAACTGAATGTTCTGAGAAGGGTCAGGGGAAAAAAACCTAAAATCCACCGACAGAAATGTTCTTGGAGTTCTTTCATTACTTCTCTATATTGCAGGAAGGGGTTTGCTATGAATAGCTTTTCTCCTGATCTCCTTTCTGGCTGGTCTTCATATCTTCAACCTACATTCTCTTTATTTTAAGGCCCTCTCCAACAAATGTCACCATTTGTCATATAGAAATTAAATTTTAAAATAGGCTGAAGCCTTCCAAATGTCCCTTTCTGCTGCCCAATGATCCTCCCAATTTGAAAGACAACAAACACTCTGTTGTTTCTAATGCTTCCTCTCCAGAATGCCTGACAGTGCATCTTACAGGGCATGAGCTATCCCTTCACAAACTGGCTGGCATACAAACAACAAACACATTTGGGCTGCAGCAAATAGAGCCTTCAGGCAGCCATGCACAAGCTGTGTAAATACTGATCAGCAAATGCCTTCCACATCCTGAGACCAGCTCATTTTCTGTGTGTTGTACAGAAGAAAAGTCTAAGCATGTTAGTTGTAAGGGTGACTTCTGGTGGTACCATGATGTTGCAGCTGGTCTAGGTAGCAGCTGCACTTCTCTACTCCCTCAGCAGCCACTGGAGTCGATCACTCCTTTAGAGTGGCCAGCACAAGTGTTTAGGTATAGAATCATAGAATGGTTTAGGTTGGAAGGGACCTCCCACAAGAATGACATGGAACTGTTGGAGCGAGTCTAGAGAAGGGCCACCAAGATGCTCAGAGAGCTGAAGCACCTCTGTTATGAGGACAGGCTACAAGAATTGGGGCTCTTCACCATGGAGAATAGAAGGCTTCAAGGAGACCTTGTAGTAGCCTTTCAGTATCTGAAGAGGACCTACAGAAAGGGTGGGGAGGGACTACTTACAAGGCCTTGTAATGACAGGATGAGGGGTAATGGGTTTAGACTGGAAGAGGAGAGAATTAAATTAGATGTTAGGAAGAAGTTCTTTACAGTGAGGGTGGTGAGATACTGGAACAGGTTGCCCAGGGAGGTTGTTGATGCTTCCTCCCCAGAGCTGTGCAAAGCCAGGGTAGATGAAGCCTTGAGTGACCTGTTCTAGTGGGAGGTGTCCCTGTCTATGGTGGGAGGTTGGAACTGGATGAGCTTTGAGGTCCCTTCCAACCCAAACCATTCTATGCTTCTATGATCTCCTCTCATTCTGTCCATGGTTACTGGGGAGATCAACCCCCACTTGGTGGCAGCCTCCTTTCAGGGAGTTGCTGAGATGGAGAAGGTCTCCCCTCAGCCTCCTTTTCCCCAGGCTGAACAACCCCAGTTCCTTCAGCTGCTCCTCACCAGACCTGTTCTCCAGACCCCTTACCAGCTTAGTTGCCCTTTTTTGGACTCACTCCAGCAACTCAGTGTCCTTGTCATAGTGAGGGGCTCAAAACTGAACCCAACATTCAAGGCATAAGAATTAGAGAAGCAATCACATACAATTAGTCATGCACATCTATTCTGTCTTGATGAGGCTTTTGCTGCATAACATTACTATAGATATACTAGCAAGATACTACACCCATAGCAAGCATAAAAAAACTAAGTCAGTGTAATGCACTTGCACATGTATTTTGCAAAGCTGACAGGGAAGAGTTCACAGTATTATCAGGATTGGAAGAGACCTCACAGATCATCAAGTCCAACCCTTTACCACAGAGCTCAAGGCTAGACCATGGCACCAAGTGCCACGTCCAGTCCTGCCTTGAACAGCCCCAGGGACGGCGACTCCACCACCTCCCCGGGCAGCCCATTCCAGTGTCCAATGACTCTCTCAGTGAAGAACTTTCTCCTCACCTCCAGCCTAAATGTCCCCTGGCATAGCTTGAGGCTGTGTCCTCTTGTTCTGGTGCTGGCCACCTGAGAGAAGTGAGCAACCTCCTCCTGGCTACAACCTCCCCTCAGGTAGTTGCAGACAGCAATAAGGTCACCCCTGAGCCTCCTCTTCTCCAGGCTAACCAATCCCAGCTCCCTCAGCCTCTCCTTGTAGGGCTGTGCTCAAGGCCTCTCCCCAGCCTCGTCGCCCTTCTCTGGACACGCTCAAGCATCTCAGTGTCCTTCTTAAATTGAGGGGCCCAGAACTGAACACAGTACTCAAGGTGTGGTCTAACCAGTGTAGAGTACAGGGGCAGAATGACCTCCCTGCTCCTGCTGACCACACCATTCCTGATGCAGGCCAGGATGCCACTGTCTCTCTTGGCCACCTGGGCACACTGCTGGCTCATGTTCAGGCGGGTATCAATCAGCACCCCCAGATCCCTCTCTGTCTGGCTGCTCTCCAGCCACTCCGACCCCAGCTTGTTAAAAGCTAAGCATGAAGGATGAGAGAATAGAAGGCTAAGAAGTTTTTGCCTCAGACCCTAACATTTTCCCATTTCAGATCTCCTTAGTTGTCTTTTGCAACCCTTTTGATGGCTGAGAAATTCGACACTGTGCCTTGCAGCCTCTCACAACCATGACAGTAGCTCTCTCATAATCAGGGCTTATTCTCTGTGTTCTTAACTGAAGTCAGCAGGAATTTGTTCATGCATTTCATGGCTGGAGTTACACATGGTTTTCACTCTGACACTTGGTATCCATATCTTTAAAGACAAAAAATACTGCAAATCTCAGAGAGGTAGATCAACAGCAAATTCCACCTTACCCCTTAGTTTTCTCACCCCTTTGGTTGCATCACATCTACCCACCAGTGCTGTGTGTGCCATTACTCATGTAAGCAGTACTTAGCCAGCACAAAGTGCTACTTCAGAGTAACAGATATTTGAGTATCTGTTTGCTTCAGTTTAAATTATAGCTAAATAAGATTTAACATGAACTTCATCAAAAAGCTGTGTGATTAAAACCCAACTGATTATTAAGTGGATGTTTATTGCTGTGTAGTATCACTGGAAAATATAAAAACATACTCAATAGTCCTTTGGTATCTTATTATCCTGTAATAACTCTTATTAAATTTAAATTATATCAGCAGCTAAGGTGCATAATTTAAAGTGCAATGAGAAAAAAAAAACAAAAGAAAGCAAACAAACAAAAAAATCCAAGAGCCCAATTACAAAAAAAATAAAGACAACAAACAAAATAAATTTTAAACCCTCTTAAAATAAAATCCAAATTACTTTGAATTAACAGCTGTTCATAGAATCATAGCATCAACCAGGTTGGAAGAGACCTCCAAGATCATCCAGTTCAACCTAGCACCCAGCCTTGTCCAATCAACCAGACCATGGCACTAAGTGCCTCATCCAGGCTTTGCTTCAATACCTGCTGGGACGGCGACTCCACCCCCTCCCTGGGCAGCCCATTCCAATGCCAATCACTCTCTCTGTGAAGAACTTCCTCCTAACATCCAGCCCAGACCTCCACCCACACAACTTGGGACTCTTCCAAGAGCACTCCTGGAGGGAACTGTGAACCACTCTAGACTCCCTGTACAGTAGCAGACAGGTGAGAGGGACCCTTACAGAAATATGGTGCAGCAAGACAGCAATGTGCTACAGGACCTGCCAGCACCATTTACTGTGTGAATCATAGAACAGAATCAGAGAATCATAGAATCAGTGAGGGTTGGAAGGGATCACAAGGCTCATCTAGTTCCAACCCCCTTGCCATGAGCAGGGACACCATACCCTGAATCAGCTTGGCCATAAACACCTCCAGGGATGGGGCCTCAACCACCTCCCTGGGCAACCCATTCCAGCCTCTCACCACTCTCATACTGAACAACTTCCTCCTCGCGTCCAGTCTGAATCTCCCCACCTCCAGCTTTGCTCCATTCCCCTTAGGCTGTCACTCCCTGATAGTCTAAAAAGTCCCTCTCCAGCTTTTTGTAGGCCCCCTTCAGATACTGGAAGTTCACCTCGAAGCCTCCTCCTGTGCAGCCTGAATAGCCTCAACTCTTTCAGTCTGTCCTCATGAGAGGTGTAGCAGCCAAGCTGGTGCTTGTCACAGCAGCACTCACCTCTTAGAGACGCTGCTATCTTTAAACACAATGCCACCCATAGCCAGACTCAGCATCAAATAGAAGGAGCGCACAGAAGCCGAGCGGAACAGTGGCTGTGCAATCCTCAGGTGAGAAATCGTTCCACCCAAATGGACCATGAATGTAAACACTGACTAACGAGAGTAGTACAGATTGGGCCATTAAAAGCAAGGCAGAGATGAATGGAAATGTCTGAGCAGGAACATAAAACAGACCAATTTCTGCCACTAAGTAGGAGTGGGAGTATAACAGACCTTGTTATAGAGTTGCTGGCAGTGATGTTATTGTTAAGGCTGAAAAAGACATTAGGTTCCAAATCTCTCCTTTCACTTGTAAAACAGTAAGATTTTGAGCTTGAGGCTTCACTTCAAACGTGGCTGCTGCAACTGCTTGAGAAAGGAGAAATGTGAGATGGATGAGGAGGGAAAAAAAAAAAAATCAAACGAGTAACAAAAAGTTATAGAGACTGCAGAGATTTCAGTTCCACTGAAGTTCAGCGTTTTGATCTTCTGCAGGCACCGTGATTTACCCCATCTCAGGAAGTCAATACAGAAAGAGCTGGAGAATAACCCAATTACAGCAAAGGGAAATACACATTTCAGAGGAGAGGACAGCTGAGATGACAGCCAATTCCAGACAAAATAGAAGGATGTGAAACTGTACCAACTGGTATCTGTACTCTCAACACCAGAAATGGAAGCCTGGTAATTAGAGGAACACAGAGGTTCAGTTTCATCGGCACTAGCTTTAGAAAATAAACACACATAAACATGGCTACAAAGATCCTTGGCTTTGCTTTTTTTCTTCTTTATGCAGAGGCATAAAGGATAATAATTTTGAGAACAGTAACAGTGGGGAGGGTTTGCTGTTTGGTTTGTTTTTCTGGCTGTTTTGAAGAAGTTTGAGATTTATATATGACTCTATCCATCAGCAGAAAGTTTTGATCCATAGAATCAAGAAGGTTGGAAGAGACCTCCAAGCTCATCCAGTCCAACCTAGCACCCAGCCCTAGCCAATCAACTAGACCATGGCACTAAGTGCCTCATCCAGGCTTTGCTTCAACACTTCCAGGGACAGTGACTCCACCACCTCCCTGGGCAGCCCATTCCAATGCCAACCACTCTCTCTGCCAACAACTTCCGTCTAACATCCAGCCTAGACCTCCCCCAGCACAACTTGAGACTGTGTCCCCTTGTTCTGTTGCTGCTTGCCTGGCAGAAGAGACCAACCCCACCTGGCTTCAACCTCCCTTCAGGTAGTTGTAGACAGCAATGAGGTTCCCCCTGAGCCTCCTCTTCTCCAGGCTAAACAACCCCAGCTCCTTCAGTCTCTCCTCAAAGGGTTTGTGCTCCAAGCCTCTCACCAGCTTCATCACCCTTCTCTGGACACCTTCCAGCACCTTGTCTCAGTTCTAATTTAAATTTCCAGAGACTCAAACAAATTTGATAGAACAAATAACGATTTTTATATAGTGCCCTTCCCTCTTCCCCTTTCTTTCCCAAAATAAAGAGATTAGATGTAGAGAGAGAAAAGGTAAGCACACCCAAATAAATAACCTCACTCGATTTGGAAGTTAGAAAGAAGAAAAAAGTTTAACAATAACTTAAAGAGGTATCTGAGGTAGGGAAGTCACAACGGTATAGGGAAGAGAAAACATACACAAATTGTAAAAATACAACCTCATTTTGATGGTGATGGCCACATGGTAAAACGAAGAGGAACAGGAACAGGATGGTGATGGTAAGCAAGGAGCAAGAAACAGGCAGCCCCCCTGCTTTTATGGCTCTTTAGGCAGGAAGGGGGAGTGAGCTAACCATCACCTGGTAGTGTTCAGACCCACCCCTGGGGAGGGGCCAAGACCACCTAGGGTCAGGTTTAAGGTTACTCCCCCTGGAGTGTTAACCCTATACACACCTCAACATCTCTCTTGAATTGAGGGGCCCAGAACTGGACACAGGAGCCAAGGTTTGGCCTGACCAGTGCTGAGTACAAGGACAGAATAACCTCCCTCATCCTACTGGCCACACTATTCCTGATACAAGCCAGGATGCCATTGGTTCTCCTGGCCACCTGGGCATATTGCTGCCTCATCTTCAGCTACTATCTACCAGTACCCCCAAGTTGTGAATTGCAGCAAGGCTTGGTTTAAGATCACTCTTTAGTTCCTAAAAAATCCTGACTGCTTCCACTGGGCTCCTCAAGACTCAGGCTGAGAGCCACCCCGAGGGAAGGGAGAGAAGAAAACTCCTGGTAGAACCAAGCGAAGGATTTTGAAGTTTGAACATTTGTCTGTATTAGGATCAGAAATGAATCTTGAATTTTGCAGTGGAGGAAAATTTGTACAAGGTGGGCAATAGTTTGGGTGCAGAACTGAAACGATAATTCTAACACGGCCTTTCAGAATGTGACCTTTTTATCTCTTAACAACATTGTAATATAGTACAGAATTTGGATATTTGGAATGAAAAGTAATTTCAACATTTGAAATTTCCCCCTTTTTGCTCTGAAAATGGCAAAATAGGATATTTCAACTTTCTGGGACCTTTTTTTCTCCTCCTATTTTCACTTTCAGCTTGGGCTATGCATTTGTTTGACAATTGGCTGTCAGCAGAAAAAGGAAAGCTGATGGACTGACTGCTCTACAACCTGTGATATTCAGCCCAGCCATTCATTCTACTCAATACAGTTGATTTTGAATGGGTTGTGGAGGAAAGGGAGGCTTGGCTGGGTTGCATTTCTTAAGTAACTGCTTTATCACTTTGTTACAGTGACATCCACAAACTGCATCTTCATCTGCACCTTAGTCTGTGGAGTAGCACAGGAAATATTTGGAGAAGAAACCAAGCAGAGTTTCCAGTGTCTGCAGTACTTTCACCAAAGAAAGTAATCAGAAAAATAATACTGGAAAGAATTAGGGGGGGGGAAAGGGCAGAATATTTTTTTAAAAGAACATTGGCTTCAGTGGGGCTCTGCAGCCTGGAGAAGAGAAGGCTTCGTGGAGACCTTAGAGTGGCCTTCCAGTACCTGAAGGGAGCCTACAGGAAGGCTGGGGAGGGACTACTGACAAGGTCTTGTAATGACAGGATGAGGAGGAATGGGTTTAAAGTGGCAGAGGGGAGATTCAAAGTAGATGTTAGGAAAGGGTTCTTTGCAGTGAGGGTGGTGAGACACTGGCACAGGTTGCCCAGAGAGGTTGTTCAAGGCCAGCTTGAGCAACCTGTTCTAGTGGGAGGTGTCTCTGCCTACGGCAGGGGATTGGAATTGGCTGATCTTTGAGGTCCCTGCCAACCTAAACTATTCTATGACTCTATAATAATCACTTCTTTGGTTCTGCCTCCAGTGCTTCATGTCCTGAGAACACAGCAGCTGCAAGGAACTTCTCTTGTGTATGAGTAATCTTCATTTGTGTTATAGCTTGCTTCACTAAGCCAGTCTGAAGCAGGCACGTGTGAGCTATTGGGTGGTGTGGTGTAAGCACTTTGCAGGGTAATTCACATTTTAGGCACCTGCAACCAAGAGTGCAACGTTGAGAGTTCTGCTGAATCATACTAGAACAGTTTAAGGGTACTTTAAAGGTATTTTTGTTACTCCCATCATTGTGCAAGTATTTCAGGCTGAAACAGTGGTGATAACCTCTAAAACTGCCTCAACTAAACTCAGCTGGGACTGTGAATCACAATCCCAACCCACAGAACTACCCTGATGCAAAACTAGAGCGAGAAAAATCAGTTAATCCTCTTCTCAAAGACCTTGTGTCCAGTTCTGCACTGGAACTCCAAGGTGCTACATTTGCACTACATTTGCACTTCAGTCCAGCTATGTCTCACAGCCAACTGCTGGCCAACAGCCTGGCCTCAATTCCTCTCCTTCTGAAATGGAGCTAATAATTCTACCCATATTTACAGATCATTTTAAGATGTCTGTGTGAAGAGAATTACAGAACAACTCAAAGTTATTATGTATCATGCATGTGTTTGCCCATAAATAATAAATTCCTGAAGCAGACATAAGAATAGGAGTTCCCAATATCATCTTTATAACAAATTCATAAGCAATAGCTATGGACATGATTCTTCAGCTGCTCCTTTCTGAATGAGAGGTTTCACTCCAGATCCTACCTCTCTCCTTACCTAGGTTATATGAATTTGATCAGTTTTAATATTTCAGAATGGAAACACTGAAGTCAATGGGGGTTTTGTTAATATATTCTGCCCTTTTCCCCCCACCCCCCCTTATTCTTTCCAGTATTATTTGTCTAATGATTCTTATGGAGAGCTCTTGGTCCTACTTCTAGGTCAGTAAACTGTCAAACCAAATCTATACTGGTCATTGATGCTTGGTAGTCTGTCAGCATTTCCAGCAGCCTAGTTGTCAGACTCTGGCTGGAGCTGGGGCTTTGGCAGTGGTGGGTCCCCAGTCCCAGGTCTGGCCAGCTCAAATGGCTGCTTGGGTTCATTTCCCTCTGTACATCCTACTAGGATTTTACACTAGAAATAAATTGTCACGGGGAGAATATTTAAATTCAGGAAACAAAATGTTCTCACTAATTCAGTGTAGCCATCTCCTTGCCTACTAAAAGTTATGAGTTATGTGTGAAGTAAAAAACCTCTCTGCTGCATGAGATAATGAGAAAACGAGAATTCTTTATTCATTGTACTTGTCCCTCTGCACATAACATTTGTATATCATGCCAGGACTAACCTGTGTCACTGCTCTTATAGCCACAGACCAGACTAAATGCCTGCCCTTCACTGTTTTTACGTCATGATTCATATACTCTCCCTGCTCTTTCTGACTGCCTGCAATTACTTGTGACAAATGATTCTTCAGTGTACTGTCTGCTTTACCTTTTCAAAATGTTTCCATGGTTCACAGATAAGTCAGCTAGTGTACACTCTACTGTCTTGTGGGAAGTAAATCCCAGGACACACAGAGGAACAAGTTCCAAACCATTTCACTGGTAGAACTACAGGCAACCACCTCACTTAGATGCAGCACATCTACTCTGGACCCGACACTTCAGCTGTGCTGGGGTTCCTTGGTTACAGAGGCGTGGGGATCCCAAAAGAACAGATGGTTACAGCCATACACTCCTAAGAATGTGAATCCTTGTTTCACAAGGAGCTTGCTAGCATCTACAACAGAATACCTTGTTAACACTAAAACGTTATTTTGACCAGAGAATGGTAACAAAACTGGTGAAGGGTCTAGAGAACAAGTCCTACAAGAAGCAGCTGAAGGAACTGAAGTTGTTAAGCCTGGAGAAAAGAAGGCTCAGGGGAGACCTTCTTGCTCTCTCTTCCAACCTTGGTGATACTGTGATACTGTGATACTGTGATACTGTGATACTGTGATACTGTGATACAGCTCACTCCAAGGAGGTCAGAGCCAGGTGGGAGTTGACAGAAGGAGAGGAAACAGCCTCACGCTGCACTAAGGAAGGTTTAGGTTGAGCATTCATTAAAAACATCATTACTGAAAAGGCTGCCCAAAGAAGTGGTGGAGTTCCCATCCCTAGCGGGACTGAAAAGCTGTGTGGATGTGGTACTGAGGGCCATGGGTTAGTGGTGACTTTGCAATGTTAGGTTACCAGTTGGACTTGGTGATCTTAAAGGTCTTTTCCAGACTAGAGGACTTTGTGATTCTGTTTTGATACCTCCCACGAGAGAACATCCAGTTGAATCCACTTCACTGCTCCCATTACTCTGTTGTTAACCACAAATATATCCAGACATGGATCCTGCCTCTGAACATCAAAAAGGGCCTGATTCTGCCTCCAGTTACAGTGGTGGCTATCTGGGCAGCTCCACTGACCTCAGGGGATGTAAGTGCCAAGAGACTCACTCTGTTGCCTCCTCCTGGAGCAACAGAACATGAATCAGCATCCTGGCTTGTGATTCCCACCTTGCAATACAAACATCCTCTTCACATAATGAGTTTTATGCCATTATCTGTTACAAATTGCCAACATAGTGGATCAAAACATGATAAGCACACACACAGTGTGTTTCCCTGGAAAATTATCTTCCAGTTGAAAGTGAAACCTGTCAAGAAAACAGCCACCAAGGCTTCCTTCTTGGAACATGGTCCTTTTCTAGATGCTGTACTGCAGATTTCATTTAAAACCTTTTTATGGCACTGTTGGCTTCCTGTATCAATCAGAAGCTTCTCTTTCTTCTTCCAGATCTTTTCCCTTTAATAAATACCTTTCTTAAAATTGCAAAATACTCCAGTGTGTGGAACTGCACAAGAAACATTGTGGTGAGTGAATTCATTGTGACAGCTGTGCTCTGACAGCAGCTTTAATGCTGGATTTTCTATTCAAATCATTCTCTTGTCCTCTCTCAAAGTTTGCTCAGGTATGTGCACACCTTTGCTTCGCAAAACAGAGGATTCAAGCTGCTGGGCTACAACATTTATCCTGGCCTCTTCCACACGTACTCCTCTGCTTTAGGTGAAGCTGGAATGATGACATCCTTGAAATACTTCTTTCAAATAACCCCTCTGCCTGGCTCTGTGCTCTCCTCCTTGCTTCTCAGAGTTCTCTCACCTCTAAGCTGGATCTGATCTTACCACCGTTGTGAAGCTGTTTGGCATGAAAGACACTGTGACGTTCCTGGCTGCTCACGCTGCCCGCCTCCAACATATTTCCTGCTCACATGTGGTCCTTGGCCTGCCTGTGCCCCTGCCCATCTGTTTGGGAGGCACTCTGCCTGCCTGCATGTTGGTTGGGTCTCTGGCCACACACCGAGGGGTTTCAGTGGGCAGGCAGCACAGCACAACGCTGCAGGTGACATCTGTTCTGCAGGAAATGGTCCTTTGTGGGAGTGATGGTGTTGTACACCCCCTTCTACTCAATTACACCTGTTGATCCATGTGCCAAAGCAGAGGAGCAAAGTGGGGCAGGACAGGGACTGGATGTTCTTGTGCCAGCCCCTGGGAGAAACTGGGAGGCAACAGAAGCTTGTGCAACCCCACACTGCATGGCACTGAAAAGGATTACCCTTCTCATCCATTTACAGAACTCTGATTTTCTGGGCATCCTCTTGCAAACAGATGTAAAATGTCACCATCTGCTCACTGCTGCCATGACTGTGCAAGATGCAAAGAGGTGACAAAAATGCCTGGGTGGGCAAGCACCCTCTACCCAACCCAAAGGGAGACACACAGCTGCAGCATACAAAGGAAATCATGCAGAAGGGCCATTGTCAGGATGGGTCTTACTTGTACTGAAACATTCAGACACTTCTTGGCACCTTATCCAAAGGAAAACATTCAACCCCAGTAGGCACAGTTGGTAGAATCACAGACCCACAGGCTAGACTGGATTGGAAGGGACCTTTGAAGCTTATCTAGTCCAACACCCATGCAGTCAAGCAGGAACATCTTCAGCTAGAGTAAATTGCTCAGAGCCCCAACCTGGAATGGTTTCAGGGATGGGCCATCTACCACTTCTCTGGGCAGCCTCAGCCAGTATCTCACCACTCTCAGTATAAAAGAATTCATCCTTTATGAAGGTGGCTGGTCCTGGAAGATAGCACAAACACCCTGCCAGGCCACAGAGTTACTTGTGGAGGGAGAACAAGTGAGACAAAACAAAACCCACATAGCAGCTCATGTTGATGTAGTATCAGCCTTCTGCCTGAGCTCCAGCCCCAAGCACCAGCCAGCCAGCAGCTCTGTGCTGTGGTTTCTGCATAGGGTATAAGCTGCGTCACCTTCCCTTCACTCATTTTGTTGGCAAGGTAGTAATCAGTGCAGCCATGTCTTCCCAGGCTCCAGATGCACCTTCACTTTGCTATTTAGATGTAACAGCAGAGCCACCAAGCTTCACAGACACATCCACACAACCATGCCCTTGGCTGGAGAGAAAAAGAAAGCCAAAATACCTTCTGTGGGAGAAAGCTCTAGAGAGAATCCATAGCACAAAATGTGGGAAATTAACGTTCTCCTAACTGTTTTCCCTTCCATTCACCAGCATCCCTGCTGCTGCTTTGCTCTTGTCCAGGGTGCATCGCCACCCTAGAGCCAGCCAAGCCAGTTGCTGCTGCAGTCACAGCTGACTGTGCTGCCTCTGACACAAATCCCGAGCAGAGACCAAGGAGCTGGCATAGCAAATCCACACAGGACAGCAGCATTGCTCAAGTTATTTGTTTTTATGGACAGGGACACTGAACCCAGACTCGGAATTGTCAAGTCCCTCTTAGAATGCAGAATGCTACACTGGGAGGGGGGAAAAAAAAGAAAGAAGGAAAAGAAAAAAGGAAGAAAAGCAATTCAGTGAGAAGATAAGGATGGAAATATCTATCATTCAACAACACTGACAAAAAACAAACCCTGGCAGCAGCCTCCTATGCAATGCCTTGTTTATGCCAACGCTGGTTGCAGCTCCTATTGGGATCAGAAGCACAACAAATTGTCTGTTTCTCTGCATCCTGCGGGCTCTGATAGCTACTGACCACGCTGACAGAGCCCATTGCCTGCATTTGAATGGGAACGATGAATAGGGGAAACAGCAACACTTGAACACAGACAAGATTGGTTTTGTAAATCCAAGACTGTATTTACAAGTTCCAGGGCGGTTTATTTGCTGTGCTTTTTTGCGTTTCTTTTTTTTTTTTCACTGGTGGAAAGGCAGGAGAGCAATCCATCTGTCTGAACCGGGAGCTTCTTATAAATAAACAACAATAAAAAACAGCAGACCAAATTCATTTTGCCCACGTCTGTTTTGTCTGTGTGTGTGTGTCCCCAGGATCTAAATCAACAAGATATCAGACTGTAGTTTGCGAGTAAATTTCTTCCAGCTGAAACAAACAAATCCAGAGGAAGACAAGCACCCTCCTTATACTTTATGCACAGTAATGCAAGTTCTTTTCCACTCCGTTTAGACTTTTTCACCTTCCTTTCATTTAGCCTGTTTTTTACAGTTCAATAAATATTTTCCCAAGCTCCACTTGCCAAACAAAAGAGTTTAGCTTCGGCGTTACTCCTCTGACAAATATCCTTATGGTGTTGCACATGTGAGCCATTGATAAACACATTAAAATTCTGCCCCAGCTCAGAGCTCAGCTGGCCCATTTCATCTTGCGGTATGGGTTTGTAAAGGTCTGGGTGTCTGTCATCCTCCCCTAACCTTGTCTTTGTCAAAGGGATACAAAAGCCTGCCCGCTCGGGGCCTTACGATACTGATTAGTGTGAGTGACAAAGTGGAGTAGCAAGTCCACTCAGCCCTTCATAATAAATCTATCAAAGAGTAATAGAATTCCATCAATTCTGCATCATCCCCGAGGGTCGCTGTGCTGGGATGGAAAGTGTGTTCCGCTGGGATTGTACAACTGTTATTATTCAATTACACTCTTTTCTTCCTAGTTAAAGACCATGATATCATTATCACTTAATGAATACATATAATTGGATCTGGACTCTATGTTTGGCTGATGAATACCGCTCACTATTCATTCAGTCTCAGCTCATCTTCTGACCATTTATTATAGACTTTTGGCTGAAAACCATGATGACAAAGGGAATCTGAAATTAGCTGAGATTTCATTCAATGCTCACTTAGACACAAAGGCAAAATACAATTCTGAGGCGTAAATGAGCCTGAGACCACACGGAGAAGTTTTGCCTACAAGTTAATGGCTGTTGATTTCCACATAAACACACTGAGGTAACTCCAAACATTGTTTTCAAGGCCACCTCAGAACTTTGAAGAGAGCTGAGATTTTCCTCCCTCTCTTGCCCCAGATGGAAAAAAAAAAAAACCAGTAGTATTTGTCTCAAAGGTAAATAGCAGACCTCTTAAGCTGGCCCTTTATTTCCCAACTTAGGCAAAATATTAGCTTTAAGGATGTCACCTGAGACCATTATGGTCTTTAACTGGGCCCTGCAAAGCCAAACACCATTTTATGATTAAATAACATTTAAATCTGACAAAGCAGAAGTGCTTTCTATACAGTATATTTATTACACCTAATATGGAGACCATCATTAAGTTTCATCAAACAGTGTGCCCCCAAAGGAAACTGGCCCTCCTATTCATATTGTTGGGAGTAAATGTAGCATACCTCCTTTGGATCACTGGTGAACAGGCCACCTCATTAATCCTAGTTAGTAGATGCTGCTGGGCATGTGGAGCAGCCAAATCCAGATGCTACCCACAGAGCCTCTCCAGGCAGTTAGGGAATCACAGAGTACCACCTCAAGCCCTCCATACATCACTTCAAATTAAATTTACATTAAGTGCTACTCCATCAGAGCCGAGAGAAGCTGACATCTTTGGAAAATGCAGATGATAATCCATTAAATCCTATTATATACATGTCTTCTAATTTTACTTAAGCTCATGCATACCAAAGTGTGAGTTTGTGTTAAAAATTAAAGACCCTTTTACTAGAACAAAAGACTTTATGAACTGTTGACTTTGGGAGGGTTTATTACAGGATCAGGCTATTCTGTCAAGACAAGTAGCCTTTCCCCCCCCCTTTTTTTTTTCCTCTGTAAAATTTCTTGTTAATCATTTGTTCCTAGGATCTCTTTTTTTTTTTTTTCAAATGCACAATGTGTCTTGGCTATTTCCATCTCTCAACTCTTTGTTCTCTCAAAGAGAAGTGCAGCCTCTTTACCTTAATCAAATGTTATGAATGAAACAGTGGGATACATATTGTCTCCTTTTGCAATTAAGAAAATATTTGCTGGCAGCTTCCAAACTGGCAACAGTAAGAAGATGCTATAAAATCATCCCAGTGAAAAAGCTAAGGATTTAATTGCCCTATTACCACATATGTTAATCCCTTTATATTTTCATAGTCCTTAGTCACAGTTACTTCTACTTTGATGAGTCTCTTCTAATTTCATAGCAATGATCTTATTATTTTTAATTCAAGGCACTTACATTTTTTATCTTTAACTACTGTATTTTATGTTTATATTTCTGTTTGATTCACTTTTCTGCAAGGCCTAAACTAAAATGGAACAGGCACAGACTTCAGAAAGAAAATAATTACTGAGGATACTAGGCAAAGTATATTGTAAGAAAACATAGCCAAAAATCTACAATCACACACAAAAACATATCCACACACAATTAATTTAAAATCTAATTAGGAAGCCTTTGAAAATTTAATCAGAGTTTGAATTTCAGGCTTAGATTTGCTTTGACTTTCAAATTATTTCTTTCCAGGAGAGCAGCCCTGTGGAGAGGGAGCTGAGAGTGCTGGTGGATAACAAGTTATCCATGGCACAGCAATGTGTCCTTGTGGCCAAGAAGGCCAATGGGATCCTGAGGTGTATGAAGAAGAGTGTGTCCAGCAGATCAAGGGAGGTTTTCCTCTGCCTCTACTCTGCCCTGGTGAGACCTCATGCTGAATACTGCATTCACTTTTGGGCTCCCCAGTTTAAGAGGGACAGGGATCTGCTGGAGAGGGTCCAGTGGAGGGCTATGAGGATGATTAGGAGACTGGAGCACTGCCTGGTGAGGAGAGGCTCAGGGACTTGGGGCTTTTTAATCTGGAGAAAAGAAGACTGAGAGGGGATTTAATAAGTATTTATAAACATCTGAGGGCTGGGGGTCAGGAGCAGGGGGGGCAGGCTCTGCTCACTTGCTCCCTGGAACAGGACAAGGAGCAATGGATGGAAGCTGCAGCACAAGAGGTTCCACCTCAATACAAGGGGGAACTTCTCTACTGGAAGGGTCACAGAACACTGGAACAGGCTCCCCAGAGAGACTGCAGTGTCTCCTTCTCTGGAGACTTTCAAGGCCTTTCTGGATGTGTTCCTCTGTGACTTGAGCTAGATTGTGTGGTCCCGCTCTGGCAGGGGGGTTGGACACAATGATCTCTTTGGGTTCCTTCCAACACCTGACATCCTGTGAGCCTGTGAGCCTGTGAAATTCACTTGGAAAGAAATCTGCCTGCTTTACAGTACATGTGGTATTTAATGTCATTCTTTGGGAACCAAGAAAGTGGTGGGGCAGATAAACAGCATAAATAAGTGTAACACCATAAAATGTAAGGGAATTACTCAGCCAAATTGAAGTCTTCAGTAAAATATTTCTGATTTATACAAGCTGAAGATGTTGCCCTGTATTAGTTTCTACCACAGAAAAGAGAATTAGCCTATGTTTATAGCCTGAGTTGTTTGTTCTGTGCTGCCCTGGCTGCCCAAAACCTGCGTGAGCTGCTATTACCTCTTGTACAACTCCAGATGCTGTGGCAATGGCAACACCACACTCCAGTGAGAGGTCAGCTCACTAAAGCTGGAGCACAGCACACAGCTGAGTTTTGCAGCATTTTGTTCATACTACAGACACTGTCTTTGAACAAGAGTCGTGGAGGACAGACACTGAAATGAACACACACGGTTTGGAGGTGGTAATCAAAGCACACACAGCCAGTTTATCTGTCTCTAGGAGAGGTTTGAGCTCCTGTCACAAGCCCTTACCCACGAGCCTGCCTGAAGAGTGGTCCAGCAGCTGTACCCAGGCTCCCTCCCTGAGTACCAACTACCACAATTAACAAAGAAATAGGACAATGAGTAATTAAAACTGGAGAGTTTAGTTTCATCCTCTCGATGTGCAAGGTTTTATGCATGTTAGTCTCATTAAAACTAGTAGGATCTGCTTCCATAAATTCCCATCTAACAGGATCATAACATCAGCCAAGTTATTACTCTATAATACACTTACATCCTATGGTTTCAGAAACTTGCCTTCATAAACAGAATCAGAGAATCAGAGAATTGTTTAGGCTGGAAAAGACCTTTAAGATCACTGAGTCTAAGTGTTAACCTTGCATTGCCAGGTGGCCACTAAACCACGTCCCTCACAACCACATCTACACAGCTTTCAAATCCCTCCAGGGATGTGGATTCCACCACTGCACTGGGCTTGTTCCAGGCCTTGGCAACCCTTTCAGGGAAGAAATTGTTCCTAATACCCAACCTAAATGTCCCCTGGTGCAACCTGAGGCCATTTTCTCTTATCTTATCACTTGTCCCCTAGGAGAGGAGACCATTCCCCACTCCAACCTCCTTTCAGGGAGTTGTAGAGAGCCAGAAGGTCTCCTCTCAGCCTTTTTGCAGGCTGAGCAAACCCAGTTCCCTCAGCTGCTTCTCACAAACCCATTCTTCAGACCCTTCACCAGCTTCATTGCTTTTCTCTGCATCTTAATTTCCTTCTTGGAGTAAAGGACCCAAAACTGAGCCTAGTATTCAAGGAGCAGCCTCACAGCAGTGAAGGGATGAGATACCACAGGCCATGGCAGAATGCAGCATTGTGGTTATTGTAGTCTTACTAAATAACTATACAACCTGTTGCTGTTTCCACTATTAAGAACCATTTCTGAGGAGATATTTCTGAAAATGAAAGAAGATGCATCCCAGGTTTGGAGTTTTTGAGTCCTCTTCAGATAGCCATGAACACATGCACAGGATCTGCCTAAACCATCAGGTTTTAGATAAACTTCCACACTTTATTTTGGGGATAATGCCACTTGGGATAGGGTAAATACACCTCGCTGTGCTTTGTAGGTTATGAAACATCTTCACCACAGAGAAATTAATCTATCAACCTGGAACTAAGTAGCTATTTCCTCTACCTCCATTTTTAAAGCATGATCCAACTAGGAAAATATGGCACAGCAGCTCTCACTTCCATTTTCTTATTGCATCTTTAACAAAGCTGAAGTTGTTATTTATTTCACCTCAAAGTTGTGATTTGTTGTTATTTATTGCATTATCAAATTGTGATCTGTTGCTATTTAGAAGTTGTTCTTTATTGCATCTTCAAATTGTTATTGGCTGTTATTTAAAGGTGGTTTATTGCTTGTTATATTTGTTACTTGTTGTTATTTAGAAGTCATGACAGAACCCTGGAACAGGCTGCCCAGGGGAGTTGTGGAGTCTCCCTCTCTGGAGATATTCAAGACCTGCCTGGATGCATTCCTGTGTAATGTGGTCTATGTGATCCTGCTCTGGCAGGGGGTTTGGGCTGGATGATCTTTTGAGGTCCCTTCCAATCCCTAACCTTCTCAGATTCTGTGATTCTGTGATTTGCATCTGATTGCATCAAATTTTGTTTTCAGAACCACCAGTCAGTGACAAATGAATTGGGTGATTCAAAAATCAAAACCAATCTTAATTTTTAGGTTAGAATTAAAAAGGAGTTTCTGAAGATGAACTCAGTACATAGAGCAATGTGGTGAATTTTATCTTAAAAGCTAGAGAGCACAATGCAGGATCATCCTCTTTCTTTCTGGATTTTAGACTTCTTTTTCTGTGGACTAAAGAAGAATCAGAAACCAAAATCCTAGGCTCCACTGAAGAACTCACACCCCAATCTCCATGCCTGATTTCCACCAGAAAAGGACAGAAACTGTTCCAAGCAACTTCAGAATCTGATTAGCTGAAATGTCTCTGGAAAAAAAACATCAGTCCTATCCAAAAAGCCATATGCAAAACAATGAACAGATATTCCCATGAGGAACAGCCTAGTGAGGTAAAGCCAAATAAACCCAAAACTTTCCTGACACTGGTATCATTCCTGCTGCCCCTAGAGGGGCTTCGAAACCAAACTGATGGCTGAAAAGATCCTTGGGAAAAGGCAATATTGCCACTGATGAAAAACATTCCTGGCAAGTATGAATTTTGCCATTATATGGAGTTCCTCAAAACCAGAAAAAAACAAGGAAGAAATTCTTTCCAGTGAGGGTGGTGAGACACTGGAACAGGTTGCCTGGGGAGGTTGTGGATGCTCCCTCCCTGGAGGTGTTCAAGGCCACGCTGGATGAGGTCTTGAGCAGCCTGGTGTGGTGGAAGGTATCCCTGCCCATGGTCACAGAATTTGAGCTAGATGATCTTTAGAATCCATTTCAACCCCAACCATTCTGTGATTCTATGAAATTTCAACCTAATCCTTCTAAAAAAGAATAAACACAATCTGAGGGCTCAGCTGAACAACCCACAGCTTCCACTTGGCCTGCAAAAGGGCCTCAGTTGCATTCCTTGTTCACAGTAGATGCAATATAGTCATTCAATTTAGCCTTATTTGGGCCAGATAGGTCACTTTAGTTTCCCTTTGCCACACGCCACAGGTCTGCCTTCTGACTGCATCTGGTTCAGACCCCAGAGCTGTTCATAAGTTGTGAACCCAGGTGCTGAGAGCTCAGGGCAGCTTTCCTGGCTAGAGAGGCCTTACATCATGATGTGTGGTGCTGGAACCACCTTTCTGCTCTGTGCTCATTTAGCACCTAGCAAAACAGCTCATGATAGAGGCTCTCCTCCTTTCTTCCCAGCTTGCCACCAGTTCCTATAACTGTCTGCCAACTCGTTCTCTGACTTCCTAGAGGGGGGGCTGGCTGTTACTATTTACATGCAGCACCAGTTGAAGATGAAGCCATGGCAGAGGTCCCAGTGCGCTAGACATGGTACACACATACAAACAGCAAGGGGTAGCCCTTGCCCTCAATAACTTACAGACCAAACAAACAAGACAGACAGGAGGTCAGAGAGGAAAGAGAGGCACAAAGGAGTGACGTGATTTGTCTGCAGTCACCCAGTAGATGATTGGCAAAGTCAGGATTAGACTAATAGATCACTGAATCAATCCACTGACTAAACATACTGCATCCCATTATTTCTTGGGAGGCAAACCAGGAAGAATGATCTCACTCAGCTAAGAGCCATAATAAAAACAACAGCAGTACTGAGGGCAAGTCCAGAGCTTTCTGCTTGATGTGCTGTGGATCAACTGGTGGAGAGGCTGCTCCCTCCATCGCCATGTTTTGAATTGTCTTCCCGGCAGGAATGATGGAAGGCAGAGGAATGGCTGACAGGACTGAATAAAGCCCCATGTAAATTTCCCTTATGAACAGCTGATCAGTATTTCTATGGGCATAAAGGCTTATTTATTTCCCTGTCTCCATGAATGATTTACATGCTGCTCTCCAGTTTTATAAGGCACCCGCTTGGGCTTCGGGAGGAATGTACTCTGACTGACTCTTTTCCCCAGAGAAACGATCTGACACAGAGCTGGACCCTGGATCCTGAGTGGGGGTGGGAACACATCAAGGGATGTGAATTGTCCTGCATAGTAGCCATTTTCCTCCCTCCTTTCCACTTTTCCTCCTTCTTCATTTTCCTCCTGTCCCCAAGTTTCCTCTTCCTGTAAGCCTGTGTCTCCAAACTCCTTCACTCCCTCTGCAGGTAAAATCCCCCATTTTTATGTGACATCTTTTAAGGATGAGATGCAGGAAAGTGACTGCAGAAGTTGTTAACGATAATCACTCACTGAATGAGACAGCAGCGCCTAGGAGCTCCCCCTGGTTCTTTAGCTCTCATGCTAGCTCATGCTGTGCCAGTATCACCTCCAAGGGGTTTCCTACCCGAGGGCCTGAATTAGATGTTTGAGAACTCTACAATTCCTCATCAAACTAAACCTCAGAGCTTGAGAATTATTCATGCTGAATCTAGGTCCGGTTTTGTGCTTTATAAAGGGCAAAATCAAAGTTGGGATCAATTCTTAACAGAACTTACAGACCAGGCAAATCTTAGTATTTTCTCCAATTTGTATTGCTGTATTGGAGATTTGTACATCTCCAAGTTAGTATTTGTTTCCTTCCCCCTGCCAAATGTGCATCTCAGGGGTATAAAAAGGACTTGAATGATGTACTGAGGAATATTGCTGATAGATTTTATATGAGCCTTTTAAGGCACTTGGCCTTCAAATTCTAGGCAGATGAGTGCAAGTTCAGCTTGAGGGAGCACATTTTTTCCCCTCACTTCCAGCAATACCAAATATAATGGATGCAATCCCACTCAGCTGAATTTGATAGCTGGAGTGAACACAGTAAATATGTTTACAGTGCTGGACAAAGATTTATCACTTAAACTTCTAAGAAAACCTTCTTAAAGAAAGAGGTTGCCTTTGCCATCCATTCAAAGAACAGGCTCTACAACTTATTCTCTGGCCCTTCATATTCAGCCCCCAACATCTTAAAAACTAGAGCTACATTGTCTTCATTAGGATTTCTGGATTTAGACAAAAGGCAGATTTCCATCGACCCACATTTCTGTAGTTGCATTGCACTATTAGATGACTTTCAGAGCAAGACAGGCATGCTTGTTAAATGCATTCAGTGATGAAAGAAAGGAAACAGAGGAAATTTATGCATATCTACATAAATTATACAGATTAAAATATAGATACATAAGATATCAGATATAAATGCCTTGTGTATGCTACCTGTGCTGTCAGCTTCCCTTGGTCTGCCGTTCAAACACCTCTGACATCACAATGACTCCAAACGAAGATATTAGGGTCAGCACTGAAGCAAACACATCAGCACAAATTCGAGCTTGTGCACCACCTGAAACAAAGGAAACAGAGTTAAGGCCTTGCTACCTGAGTCTCTCTTTGTGCCAACATTAGACTAATGTTCTGTGGAGTCAGATTATCCCAAATGGTGACTCCTGCTCACAGCAGCCTCTTTTAAAATGAAGTCCTGACTCCACCAGCCTGCCTTCAGTAGCTTCATCACAGCATAAAGCTTTGGGTAGGAGTGGTGAGTCACTGACCTTAGTCTATAACAAGTCTGTAACAGTGAAAGGGGACAAGGATGGGGTTATCCAGCTCTGACACTGGCTTCTTCACCATCCCTGTACTGGCATCAGTCTGACTCAGTGTTGAGGCAAAAGTAATCTAAGTCGAGGTGTCTGCTGCTCAGTTCATTCCTTCAAGCAGACATGGCATTCCACCTTACCTGGGCCCACACCATCTCCTCAAGGCTCCACACCATTAAATCCAGTGGAGCTGAGCTACTCTTTCATAGAAAACCCAGTTAGTGCAGCTGCAGCAATGCTTCAGGCCATTTGCATCAGCTGCTCTGACTCTGGGATTTTTGGTGGCCCCAACAAAGAGGACAAACTCACAAGTGACACGGTCCTATGCTCTGCAATTCCTGACAGGGTGAAGCAGGGCAGCTCACAGAATCTCAGGGGGTGGAAAGGACCTCTAGAGATGACAAAGTCCAACCCCCCCTGTCAAAACAGGAACACCTAGAGAAGGCTGCACAGGAACTCATGCAGCAAAGGACAAACCCACCAGTGGCACAGTCCCATGCTCCATATGTCCTAATACAGTGAAGCAGATCAGGTCACAGAATCAATCACAGAATCACAGAATGTTAGGGATTTGAAGGGACCTCTAGAGATCATCAAGCCAAATCCTCCTGTCAAAACAGGAATACCTAGAACAGGCCACACAGGAACACATCCAGGCAGGTTTTGAAAGCCTCCAGAGAAGGAGACTCCACAGCCTCTGAGTGGGGCAGAAGCAGTGCCATTTGTGTCACTGCAGGGAGCAATCAGTGATGATTTTGGTCTTTTTAGCAGGGCAATTTCCAAAAGAACCAAATTAAAAGGAGGTTTAGGTTGGATGTTGGGAAAAATTTCTTTCCTGAAAGAGTGATCAGGGATTGGAACAGGCTGTCCAGAGACATGGCAAAGTCACAGTCCCTGGAGGTGTTCAAAAAATGTGTAGACATGGCACTTAGGGACATGGTTCTATTTAGCACAGTGGTGTTGGATAGATGGTTAGAGTCAATGACCTCAGAGGTTCTTTCCAGCCTTAATGATTGAAAGGATCTAGAAGAAATTGCAAGCAGAAGAAACTGTAAATAGTTGCCCCTATCACAAGCAGGAGCCTGTTTTGCTGCTGCTGCTATGAAATTTTCTGGCTAATTTAATATCTACCCCTTAAATTACCATAACAAAAGTAAGGCCAAATTTTAGGCAGGTAAAAAGCCAGCAACCTCATCCAAAGTCTTTCACATTAGTACAACAACATTCCCACCTTCCCTGGGCTTCCTCAGCACACCTTTGGTTGGTCAGCCTCCCTTAGTGACCTGACTTGACTAACATTTTCTCACAAAACAAAGAGGAAATTATCATAAACAAAGATTACATTTCTTTTAATGGTAAGCTTTTCATCAACATTTAACCTTTATGGGGAACCAAAGGATTTTTTTTCTCCATGACTGAGAAAAATCTTGTGATATATAATTAAAACAACAAAGAAGCCTCCCATTCTACACAAGTGTAATTATGTTCGCGTGGTATCACTGTAATTGAAACACAGAAGATGTTTCAGTCTATATTAAAAGAGAATTTCTTTCAGTGGGTTTCCTGAAGCTCATTAGATATTCCCTGGCCTATTCTCCTAAGTAATTAGATTTTAACAGGATTTTCAACAGATCAGAGCAATCTCTGTGGGTGCCAATAGGAGACTCTCCCTCTGGCCTTACCAGCAGGGCAGCGTGGATAACATCCAGGCTGGGAGTTAATAGGACAATTACTGGCCTCTTTTAAATGAGTTACATTAATGCACTTAAGCTAAATGGCTCTGCATATGATTAAATATTAACATCTGCAAAATATGAAATCATGATATGCAATCAAGTTGTGTTGTTTTAATTTCCCAAATGCCGGATTTCGGCGGTGTATGTAAATGCGCGGCGGAGAGCCTACGTTCAACTGGCAAAACGCAGATCAGCGCTAGCTGTGAATGGTTCTTCTGGAGCTGCTCACTTAAACAGCTTCAAATAGCACAGGGCAAGAGGAAATTATTGAAAATTAGATAAAAACAGGGAAAGGAGTTAAAAAAAACCACCACGAACAAACAAGCAACCTTCGTTTTGAGTCTCTCAAAGTGAGGCAGGACCATTTCCAGTGCCAACAACAGAAATCAAAACTTGCGTTTCAGTGCCTTGAGACTTAATGGCTTTCAAGCAGGAACAGGAATAAGAACAGGAACCAGGTTGTTTAGCCTGGAGAAGAGGAGGCTCAGGGTTGATCTCATTGCTGTCTACAACTACCTGAAGGGAAGTTGTAGCCAGGTGGGGTTGGTCTCTTCTCCCAGGCAACCAGCAACAGAACAAGGGGATATTGTCTCAAGTTGTGCCAGGGGAGGTATAGGCTGGATGTTAGGAGGAAGTTGTTGCCAGAGAGAGTGACTGGAATTGGAATGGGCTGCCCAGGGAGGTGGTGGAGTCACTGTCCCTGGAAGTGTTGAAGCAAAGCCTGAACGAGTCACTTAGTGCCATGGTCTGGTTGACTGGATAGTGTCGGGTGCTAGGCTAGACTGGATGAGCTTGGAAGTCTCTTCCAGTCTGATTCTATGATTCTATGAGTCCATGTTAAATGGCATGGTCAGAGTGGATGCATGCTGAAGTGGAAAACATTTTTAAACAGTTCTGTATGGGTTGCCTAAGACTTCTTTGCATTATGTGAGAAGTTAGAGGTTTGCTTCTTCACATTCCAGTACAGTTCATATTAAATTAACAGTTTTGGATGCTCACACGTACACTCATTTGTGTACACACATACACATATACCTACAGATGTGGGGGGGAAATTAGTGACTGAGGATGTGGAAAAGGCTGAGATACTCAATACCTTCTCAGCCTCAGTCTTTAATAATCAGACCAGTTGACCTCCTGGTACTCTCCTCTGCCCTGGAAGGCAGGGATAGGAAGCAGAAAGAAGCCCCCACAATGCAAGTGGAAGCAGTGAGTGGACTGCTCCACCACTTAGACACTCACAAGTCTGGAAGGCCAGATGAGATTCCTCCCAAGAGTACTGAAGGGGCAAATTCTGGCTGAGGAGGTCCAACTTGACTGCAGCTTAGCAAATGTGATGCCCATCTACAAGAAGGAAGGAGGAAGAAAGACTCATGGAACCACAGACCTGTCGGTTTGACTTCAGTGCCAGGAACGTTATGGAGCAGATCAAGAAAAGACTGATGAGGCACTTAGTGCCATGGTCTAGATGATTGGATAGGTCTGGACTGGATGATCTTGGTTAGATAGGTTGGACTGGATGGAAAGGTTGCATAGGTTGGACTGGATGATCTTGGAGGTCTCTTGCAAGCTGGTTGATTCTATGATTCTGTGATCTTGAGTGCCATCATGCAGCACACGTAGGACAACCAGAGGATCAGGCCTAGTCAGCATTGGCTCTTGAAGGGCAGGTCTTGCTTGACTGACCTGATCTCCTTCTATGACAAGGTGAGCAGTGGCTACCTGGCAGTGCTGGGGTAATAGTTGGACTTGCTGACCTTGAAGGTCTCTTTCAGCCAAAAGCAATTCTATGATTCTATGGAATATACAGGGAAAAGAATGTTTTATTCAGTGAGGGAGCTCACTCCTGTTGAGGAAAATATACAGCCATTAACTTCACTTTGCATTGACAAGCATGAGTGGCAGAGAGGAAGGTGTTAAGATCTATGACCACATGACTAAGATTTGTCCCACATCACACTTACTGTCCTGTATATCTCATCTGCTAATCAAGACCCCATGCCCTCTCCATGCTAACCCTAATCACTACTCACACATCTACTGCCTGAGTAAGTCCTCTCTGCACGTGGACTCAGTTGCCCTGGCACGCTCCAACCCTCTGCAACATACCCACAAAATCATCTGACAAGATAAGTAAATAGAGCCTTTATGTGGGCTGGAAACACACTCACTCTGCAACCAGAAAATAGTCTGTGAGCTGATAGCTCCCCATTATTGCCCTAAATTCTTGCTGGGTGGAAGGATTTCTTTTTGTTGCTAAGAGTTGTTTCCTGTCAAGCCCTCTAAATATTCCTTGGATTTCAAGAGCAGCAAGGACTGCACAGCACAGAGGCACTTCTACAGCTCCATCTTTGGCTCCAGAAGTTAATCATACCAGCAATATGGAGCACATTCTTTCCAAAGCAGTCTACAAATATGAAATAATTATTCACTGCAAGCCTGCTGTATGGCAGAGAAATATTACCACTGCCTTTCAGCTCGGAAACTGGAACAGAGTTTAAGACCCAAATTCTTCACTATCTAAATCTGAAATCAAATATAAGGATCTGATCTGAGGACGTTTGTCCAGAGTCCCAAAAGTTGGTAGGAAGATGGGATAAATATTAAATCCTGGTTTTCAGCTGTGATTTTGGACCAGAAGAAATTGTCCTGAGCTTTATCAAGTCCATGGAGCCTAGAGGAGGACTAAGAGTCCAGTCCAAACTCTGTCATTTCCTCCTATTACTGCCAAGCACTCTGTGATGGAACTTAATTTGGGGTACTGTGAAGTGATGTCTCTAGGTGACAGAAGCAGCTACTCCTGTGGACAGCAAGGGCTGACAACAGAGCACGTCATCAGCATCCTCCCTGTGAAAGAGCTGCACAACTGTGTTTCTTTAGAAAACAAATTCATATTTGTCCTCTTCCTTTCCCCAGATTCCCCAGACTTTTGGCCAATTCTAGCCATGCCACAGTCTGAACGCATGTCCCAGTCACAGTGCATGCTTCCAAGAGTGGCAACTGACCCCAGCTGCCTCGGGTGACGGCGCTGAGCTGTCACCATCTGCTCTCTGGAAACACTGCCATGAGAGCTGGCCATGCCATAGCAGCCTACTCACAAATCTGATGGAGAGACACAAATGTTCACGTGGTGCAGGAGCTAATGATGGCAGCCCTTGGAACCAAGATGGAAAATATTAGTGTAACAGCATGACGGGAATGGAAAACAAAAGAGAAAAAGCAGGACAAAACAGAGACACAAAATTGGAATATGAAACTCAGTAAACACAGAGATATCTTAGCCAGCAATGCTATTATTAGCAACATGCAAGCTTGTGATCATCCAGGAGCTAACCCAGGCAAGGCTCCCATGAAAAGCTTTATTATGTATACCATGAAAAGTGGGACTGACCAGAGACTACAGTTAAGCTTCTCTGACAGTTCCCATTGCAAAAACCTGCTTTCAGTTGCCCATATCTCTGCCAGCCTTTACCCATTTGAGCTGAAATGTCCCATGATGACTGCCTCAAGCTGGATTCTCCAGCTGCATTTCAGAAAGATAAAAAAGAGAGGGTTCACATCTTCCTTAAAACGTGGACAAGGCACAATATTTTCCTTTGCCCACATTAAAGGGAATCTCATGACCATCTCAATGAGGAGATCTTCCTTCACTAATGTTAAAGTTTGTACTCAACATTTGGCTGCAAGGCTTCCATTGCTCTTGGGAATGAACTCTTGACTCTTCCCACAAAAGCTGTCTGAATGTAGTTAGGTCAAAACCAAAAATAATGAAGGAACAAAAAACAACCTCTAGTGAGATCAGTGCTTCTCAAGACACTACAGGGCCTCAGTCAGAAGAGTCCACATCAAATGAGCATGGTGGGCCAGACAGGGTTTAGGCAGGAGGAAGTGCCAGTCTGAGCAGCCATTGATGCTGAAAGGCTTTGCAAAAACCAAGGAGAGCCAATAAGAGTTTTGGTGTGAGAGGGACACAAAACAGCTCCCCATTTGCACCTTGGATCAGTACATTGGAGCCATTTGCATCCCATCCCATCTCTTAGGTTTGTCTCTAATATTGCAGTTGGAAATGTCTAATGAGCTCGGTGTTTGCCAGCACTGAGTAAACTGGCCACAGGATATATGGTTCTTGAAGGGTTAAGCCTCAGACCTGGGAGGATATTTACTGTCTCACACATGTGCACCATAGGGCTCAGAGATGTGCCACAGAGAATCACAGAATTGTTTTGGGGAGAGGCTTTTAAGATCATCAAGTACAAGCATTAAATCAGTACAAGAAGGTCTCCCTTCAGGCTTCTTTTCTCCATGCTTAACCAACCCAGTTCCCTCAGCTGCTCCTCACAAGCCTTGTGCTCTAGACCCTCCACTACCTTCATTGCTCTTCTGGAGACATGCTCCAGCACCTCAATGTCCTTGTAATGAGTGACCCAAAATTGAACACAGTACTCCAGATGTGGCCTCACCAGTGCTATGTACAGTGGGACAATCCTTTCCCTGGTTCTGCTGATCACAATATTGCTGATCCAAGCCAAGAAGCTGTTGACCTTCTTGGTCACCTGGGCACAGGCTGGATCATCTTCAGCCAGCTATCAAGCAGTATCCTCAATACTCTCCAAGACACCTAGACATGGCAGAAAAAGAAGAAAATTAGATATTAGGAACAATTTATTCACAGTGTTGATTCTATGATTCTATGACTATAGAAAGGGCTCCCAGGCACTGGAACAGGCTGCCCAGGGAGATGGTGGAGTCACCATCCACAGAGCTATCTAAAAGACATGTGGATGTGGTTCTCAGGGATGTGGTTTAGAGGGACATGGTAGGAGCTTAGTAGTAATGGTTGGACTTGAGTATCTGAAAGGCTTCTTCCAACTTCAACAGCTCTGTGATTCTATGAAGGGTCCTGGAGGGACCTCTCTGCCCTCCAAACGGAGTTGTCACGAGGGAACACACCTGGGTGCACTTCACAACTTTACAAGGCAGGCCTCTGTGTTTCCTTTCGTGCTGTGGCCCAGCACAGCTTTTACAGTACCATAAGGGTGCTTTTATGAGATTCACCCCTTGCAATGTGCAGGTTTTTATTAGAAACACGCCTTCCTCTCTGTCATTTATGATAAATAATGTTTATTGATGTTCACTTCCTTCAGTGAAATAAAGTGTCAAACAGCACGTCGCTATTTGCCAATTTGCTTTTCACATTTCATGTTATGTGCTTTTTATGTTACATGCCTGATTAAAAATTTAAACATTGTCACCATCAGTGCTAAAATACGTTGCCAGAGCATCTCTAATTATGCTTCCTTGTCTGCTCTGAGCGGGGACTGACATTTCTGGGTCAAGATCTGGTTGTTGATATGCAGCACAGGAAGTATCCAATAGCCACTTGCTGAAAAATAGCTCCTTCTCTCTCGCACAGTTACTGACCACAATGCAGAGCAGGTACCCAGGGGAAGACTGCTTGTGCCATGGCAATTCCTGGCTCAGAAGGCCTTTGCCACTTTCTGCACATCACTTTGGTTTGCAGATGGTGAACACAAAAGGAGAACAGAGCTGGAGAACAAACCGTGCCGGCAGGAGGGGTGGACAGATCCCAGCCTGTTCCCAGCACCACCTTCACTGAAGCAGCAGCTTCAGCTTTGGCCTGTCAGGAAAGAGATGTCCTGAGCAGGCCAAGACTTTATTCATCCTCCTGGACACAAAGATGATTAAGGGAGTGGAACTTCTCCCTTATGGGGAAAGGCTGAGGGAGCTGCTGGGGTTCTTTAGCTTAGAGAGGAGGAGACTCAAGGGTGACCTCATTCATGTTTATAAAGATATGAAGGGCAGCATCAGGAGGACAGAGCCAGGCTCTTCTCAGAGATGCCAGTGACAGGACAAGGGGCAGTTGGTGTAAGCTGGAGCACAGAAGGTTCCATGTGAACACAAGGAAAACCTTTTCCACTGTGAGGGTGACAAAACACTGCAGCAGGCTACCCAAAGAGGCTGTAGAGTCTCCTTCTCTGGAGACATTCAAAACCCTCCCGGACACAATCCTCTGTGGCCTACTCTAGGTGATCCTGCTCTGCTGAGGGAGGTTGAACTGGATGATCTTTCAAGGTCCCTTCCAATCTCTAACATTCTGTGGTTCTAAAGAATCATAGAATCAGTGAGGGTTGGAAGGGACCACAAGGATCATGTAGTTCCAACCCCCCTGCCATGGGCAAGGACACCTTGCCCTAGATCAGCCTGGCATTAAAGACCTCCAGAGATGGGGCCTCAAGCACCTCCCTAGGCAATCCATTCCAGGTTCTCACCACTCTCATGGTGATATTATTCTGTGATACACTGGCTATGTGCTCCAGCTCTGTGCTGCAGGAGATGCTGAGAAGTATCCTTTTCAGATGGGCCTTGGGAAATGCTATCCATTTGCAAAGGAAGCCTGGCTGGTTTTGCATCATGCAGGTATGAGCATGGCTCTCTCAACAAAGCTTTCAAGTCATTTTTTCAAGAGAAAGCAAAAATATGAAGTCATCTTCAGGTTTTTCATCTTCTACAGACACCTCCAAACTGACAGACCTGCTTCCCACTTGGTTAGCAAAAGCTTAGGAACAAGTTAGTTTTTCAGCACTTTCTTAAGCACACCAGATGTGTTTGGTCTTCTATTTCACAGAATCATAGAATCAATCAGGTTGGAAGAGACCTCCAATCTCATCCAGTCCAACCTAGCACCCAGCCCTGGCCAATCAACCAGACCATGGCACTAAGTGCCTCATCCAGGCTTTGCTTGAACACCTCCAGGGACAGTGACTCCACCACCTCCCTGGGCAGCCCATTCCAATGTTCTTTGTGAAGAACTTCCTCCTACCACCCAGCCTATACCTCCCCTGGCACAACTTGAGACTGTGCAAGCTTCAAAAGAAGCAGTAGAAGAAGAAGGATTCACTAGTGAGTGGTTTCCAATGGCAAATCACTCACTCTACAAGTACATTTTCTGACACACGTAGGAACCCAGAGTGGGCTGCAAAAATTCATCTAAGCATGCTTATCTGTGGAGCAGGGCATCTAACAACACAACTGACCTCCAGGAGGAGCCTTTGTACATATAAAGATGGCAACAGTCATGTATGCTGCTGGAAATATGGCTATTAAAACCAGAAAACAAAATACAAAACCCAACTCTTCACAATATTTGCTACGTTTGTTTGCAACGGCAGTGCAGAAAATAAGAGTTAAAAACCAGCTGGATTCTCCAAAAGAATCAATACTCAGAAAATTCAGCTGTTCTCCTTGGGAGCTGATGGTTGATGAACAGTTATGAAACCCAGGCATAATTTATGGTGAAAGTTCAAATTAGTTAAAAGGTGGCATTATATATGGCTCAATGTTTCATCGGTGCTTTAAAGAGTGTCCTTATTTTACCTATTAAATGCACATTGTAGGAAGACTGATATTGGAAAGAGCCTTCCCTCTTGTCACCAAAGTTTCCTTGCATTGTTATTTGCTTGACTCAGAAAGCATCACTGGTTTCCCTTTGGAAAAAAAAAAAGAGAGTAAGAAAGATCTGGATTTAGTCTGAATTTAAAAGCAGCCATTCAAATTGCAGATTTACTCAACTTCCTACAGTTCCCTGAAAATAATACTTTTATATCCCATTTTCCATATAACATATTTCATTTGTGGCCACCACCTGTGCAGCCTTGACTAGCATGGAAGCATTAAAGGAAAGAAAAAAAGTATATGGCTAAAGGTAATTTGCCAAGAGCTGCAGCACCAGCTACAACTGCTGGATGCAATTCTGATGAGCCTGACTTAAAGTGCCAACAATTACAATACCAGCACAACATAGTCAAATGTATGACATTCAGTATCAAAAATATGTGTTTGAGTAGCCTTTTCCCATTAAACATGTTCTGTTGTCATATATAATATCTCTAATGCACACTGCACCAACTTGCCAAAGTACCTGTTGAGTTTCTGGAATTAAATGAAGCGCAATCGTGTGTGGAGCAGCTGAGGGAACTGGGATTGCTTAGCTTGGAGAAAAGGAGGTTTAGAGGAGACCTTCTGGCTCTCTACAACTCCCTGAAAGGAGGATGGAGCCAGATGGGTGTTCGTCTGTTCACCCGAGGAACATGTCAGAACAACAGGAAACAGCCTCAAGCTGCACCAGGGGAGGTTTAAGTTGGGTATTAGAAACAACTTCTTCCCTCAATGAGTTGTCAAGGCCTGGAACAGGCTACCCAGCACAATGGTGGAGCCCTCCTCCCCAGAAGGATTTAAAAGCTGTGTAGATGTGGTGCTGAGAGACATGGTTTAGTGGTGGCCTGGCAGTGCTGGGTTAGTTGTTGGACTTGATCATTGCTGTCTACAACTGAAGGGAGGTTGTAAACAGGTGAGGGTTTGTCTCTTCTTCCTGGCACCAGCTACAGAACAATGGAACACAGTCTCAAATTGTGCCAGGGGAGATATAGGCTGGATGTTAGGAGGAAGTTTTTCACAGAGAGAGTGAGTGGCATTGGAATGGGCTGCCCAGGGAGTTGCCATCTCTGGAGGTGTTCAAGAAAAGCCTGGATGAGGCACTTAGTGACATGGTCTAGTGGATTGGATAGTGCCGGGTGCTAGTTTGGACTGGATGATCTTAGAGGTCTCTTCCAACTTGGTTGACTCTGTGATTCTATCAGTCTATGTTAAATGGCATGGTCAGACTGAACGCATGCTGAAGTGGAAAACCACACTCTCTGGGATGAGATTTAACAAGGCTAAGTGTAGGGTTCTACACCTTGGCCACAACAATCCCAAGCAGTGCTACAGGCTGGGGACAGAGTGGCTGTCTTTGCTTGAACACCTCCAGGGATGGCAACTCCACCACCTCCCTGGGCAGCCCATTCCAATGCCAATCACTCTCTCTGTGAAGAACATCCTCCTAACATCCAGCCTATACCTCCCCTGGCACAACTTGAGACTGTGCAAGCTGCAAAAGAAGCAGTAGAGTAAGAAGGATTCACTAGTGAGTGGTGTCTGTGCAGGAGTCCACATTTCTGAGCTTCTGCAGAAGATCAGGTTGGATCTCCAGAAGAGTCACAGATTGTCTCTGCACAGACCTGCATATGGTCTTGATGGCCTGTCAAGGCTGAGTGGTTATTGCTTTGGGGACACTAAGAGGTAAATTGGAGAAGATGGGGAACAGGGAGTCTCACAGATCTATTCCCTACACCACAACCACTGCAGCAACAAATAAAAACTGCAAGGCCAGCACTTAATAATAATCAACAAAATATTTGGTTTAGGGTTTCAGTTCAGTTCAAAAATCAACATAAACACAGGGATTCAGATGTACAAAGTGATGCCCCAATGGCTCCTACAAAGAGCAAAATACATGCATGTGGCCTTGTGCAGCCAAACACAAGAGCTGGGCACTCTCTGAGGCATCAGGCTCAAGACATTTGTGGGAATCATGTCCATGATCTTAAGATCCAACTCTGAGCTCAGAAACCTGCTCTCACTAATGAGGGTGGGACTCATTGTGCAATAGCTGCAATAAACATTTGTTCAAACACAAAGAGAAGAGAGATTAGAAAACACGCAATGTGCCTCAGCATTAATGGCAAACCTATTTGTGCCATCTCTTTGGGAAAAAATTATTGAAGAACAGTTCATCCATGTGAAAATATTAGCACTGTAATTCTGTCAAGGTCAGTGAGACCTAGAGATCTGCTGAGAAATCACCTTCACTTCACCAGGTAAATAAAGAACTCGTTTTTCAAAGCAGCCTATTGAAGGAGGCACTCCATAGCAACAGTTAAATTATGAATACAGCACATATGTTCCATATCATATCATTTACAGCACACTTTAGCATAGACATAATGCTTAGTAACAAACTACAATACCATTCACAAAATGCATTTAAATAGCATAATTTAGTTCATTAAATTCAGTCATTTACAGTAAATCAAAATTATCACAGGAATTGAAGAGAGTACACAGTTGTTTGTTTGAATAGTTAAGCTAGGGGAGTCAATTCCTTTTTGAAGGTCAAGGACAGAGTTGTTTCCATTTTCTGTTGTAAAAAAGATACAGCCTGTGTCATCAGGTAATTTAGTAGCATCTGAATGTGATCAAAGCCTCTCCCCCTGCTTGTTGCATGTTATATAACCAGCACACCTAGGATATAACTAAGGCAGGAAAATGTTTTACATAGAACATTATCACATTAGACTCCTTTTGCTCTTCCAGGCTGGATGGATGTGATTCTAGATTTTTAAAAGGATTTAGTCTTGCAAATCTGCAGCCTATTACTTGGAAGCAAAGATGTATGTTTTCTCCTAGTCTAACCATCAATTGCTCAGCTTGTAGAAATATTATTACAAAAGAAAAGTGTCTTTTTTGGAGCCTTTCTAAAAGATACATTCTGGCTTTTGCCACTGGAGGTGCAGCCTGGGTCTGTGTGTACGTGGTGCTGGAGAGGAGGTCGGGGCAGAAATTATTCCCACCTGGAGTACTGTGTACAGTTCTGGACCCGCCCAAACACTAGAAGGACATGGAACTGTTAGAACAAGTCCAGAGGAGGGCCAGGAAGATGATCAGAGGGCTGCAGCACATCACAGACTGACTGCATGGGGATCTCAGGAAGAATCACCAAATTCCCCCAGGGAAATGCTGAGTTTTAAACCTTGCTGTGATTCCTTGGGTATCAAAGTGAGGAGGGCAGCAGGGTAGGGCATGGTGCATCCACACACTCCTGCTTGTAGGAAGGGAAAGCAGTCCTGACACATTCTGCAGCACCCAGGAGCCCAAAATCCTCCCAGAGCACCCTGGACAGACAACAGGTGTCCATGTCCATGGCAGGAGGTTGGAACTGGATGATCTTTAAGTTCCTTTCCAACCCAAACCATTTCACAGTTCTGCAAAGATGAAAACAAAAAAAACCCCAAACCTCTCAATTTCCTTGTCAAGATGAGCAGATAGCACCAATCCCACATGTTTTGTCAGTGACCTTCTTCTGAAGAGGGCTCCACAGAATCATAGAATTAGTCAGGGTTGAAAGAGATCACAAGCATCATCTAGTTCCAACCCCGCTGCCATGCCCAGGGACACCCTACCCTAGATCAGGCTGCCCACAGCCTCATCCAGCCTGTCCTGAAACACCTCCAGGGATGGGGCCTCAACCACCTCCCTGGCCAAGCCATTCCAGGCTCTCGCCACTCTCATGGTGAAGAACTTCCTTCCATAGGAGGCCTGGGAATTGGGTAGCAGCAGTATTCCAGACAACAAGCTGTCTTGGAGACAATAATCTTTTAAACTGCCCCAAAATGTTTTCTTGGAGCTATCTCCATTCAGATTGAGCACCATGGGAGTCCCTCAGAGCAGTCCCTGTTCTGCATGGAGGACATGAGCAGTGCAGCAAGCATCCCTTGGCAGACAGGAGCTGACCCTTGGAAGCATAGAGCTCTGTGAAACACCCCAGGGAGAGCCTGGGGATAGCTAGGCAAGCGGCCAGCCATGTAGAGGGAGGGACAATTAGGGCCCAAACAGAATTGGATTATGCTGGAGAGAGCAAATTGCTTGTTGACACTGGTGCACAACAAAGAGGGAGAAAGAGAAAATGTTCTTCAGACAAATAACCTTCTTCATAGTGCCGGGCACAGAGGGAGAAGCCATGAACAGGCACAAAGGACACAGATGGCAGCTCAGATGCTTTGTAACACACACTGCCACCACAGCTGTCCTGAGGCTGCAAGGGAACAGACCTGTTACAGATTACCCTGGACACTGAGGAAGCACCAAGAGGGTTCACCAGAGTAGAAGTGCCAAAATTTTCAAAGGATAGAGCTGTGAACCAAGGGTCAGTGCTGCAGAAGTGTCTGGGTCTTAGAACACTGTGAGGACCAGCCTTGCAGCGCTGCTGCCCAGGGAGCTGGGTGCCAGCAGCTCCAACAAATACCCAGTGGAGTTATCAGGGCTATTTCCCAGCTTTTTGGCTTTTCAGCCAACATCTGGAAGAGCAGACTGTTGGACGTTCACTACAGGGTGGGAAACTTAGCTTCAGACCTCTGCAACTTGGTGAAGACTGGGAAGGAAATTGAGCTAGTGCCAGAGTTCATGAAGTTGTCATTTGCAGTGACCAGCATCAGGGAAGCCCACAGGAGAGGAGCTCACCTGGGAGAATGCAAGACTTGGGTGTCAGGAAGATGAGGACAGACTCTTTCTCACTGGTCCTCAATGACAGGACAAGAGGTAAGGGACATAGAATCACAGATTTAACCACGTTGGAAGAGACCTCCAAGATCATCCAGTCCAACCTAGCACCCAGCCCTAGCCAAGCAACCAGACCATGGTACTAAGTGCCCCATTCAATCTTTTCTTGGACGCCTCCAGGGACAGTGACTCCACCACCTCCCTGGACAGCCCATTCCAATGCCAATCACTCTTGCTGTGAAGAACTTCCTCCTAACATACAGAAAGTTTCATCTGAACACAAGAAGAGGCTTCTTTACTTTGAAGGTGGCAAAGCACTGGAACAGGATGCCCAGAGAGGTGGTGGAGTCTCCATCTCTAGAGACTTTCCAGGACTGTCTGGATGTGTTCCTATGTGATCTACTTTAGGTGATCCTGCTCTGGCAGAGAGGTTGGACTTGATGAACTTCAGAGGTCTCTTCCAAATTCTACCATTCTGTGATTCTGTGAAGACTTGTTCCTGTGTATGAAAATCACACACAAAACAGCAGACCCCAGCTAGGAACAAATCTAAACAAAAGGAGCTTCCAGTATTTCCCGTATCTGTCTGCAGAGGGATACATACATCAGTTGCTGGGCTATTCTCAGTGGGGCTGTGTTTGACTGCTGCTGGGAGTTACTAGTGCTGGTACTTCTGCTGTCCTTACTTTCATGCTGTAGTGTTAATTTGGAAGCAAAACTGCACTCAAGATTTCACAGTGGGACTGGAAAGCAGTGAGCACAGGAGGAAAATTCCAGCCTCACGCAGAGGTGATTATAAATCTTTTCTCTCCCATTCAGACACTATATTAAGGCTGCTGCATTGGCCCAGAATTTTATCTTGAATTTCTACTTTTCCCAGTCTTTGAGAAGAGGGATGGGGAGGTCAGAGCCAAGCACTGACAAAGAGCCTCATTCACAAACCAGCAGCAGTCCCATTTGTGACTTCCCCCAGCACCCCGGAAGCAACCATGCCATGACAGGAGAAACTTGCACATCAGACAAAGTCCAGATTCCCCCTGCAGCCACCATTTCCTGATAAGGCAACATCTGCACTTCCAGGCACCAAGCTGCCTCCGACAAGGACTTGCACACTCTTCTTGTCAAGCCTGGAGACCTTAGGCAGAAGCTATTGCAAGCTGCCTGCCAGCACTGTGCAGGCTAAGGTGTTATTATTTATTTAAAAGACTTTGCTTCATTCAAAAAAAAAGTATCTGGAGATGAAGCTAATGGACTCTGAGCCAACTTCACCAGTATTTATTGGTCTACATCTTTAACACAACTGGGACATCAAGCTCAACTTGGGAGCTGAACATAAGGATGGATTGCCTGTGCCTGGCATGCAGAAACGTTGAATCCAAGTAACTGAGGGTGGCTTGGGAGCAAGCGTCAGCTGGTGGGCACATCTGCCCCTATATTCCCGCCCCTATAGCCTCCTGTGCAACTCCTTTCAGTGCCCACAATACGAGGGGCAGCACAAGCTCATCCTTCCTGTAAGTCCCATCTTTCCTTATGGCAAGGACCAGGAAGAGCCATTGTGGCCAAGCAGCCCAGTATGTGTTTGCAAAGCAGATGACAATTCGGCACATCACATGGGGCTGAAGGAGATTCAGTCCAGGCAGCACAAAGGTGCTTGTCAACAGGGAGCAGAGAGAATTCCTGAGGCAAGTCAAAGCCCTCTGTGCAGAGAGGAGGCACCAGTGACAATGAAGCACATTCTTAGCATCCCAGTTTAAGTGCACAGCACTCCCTTCTGTTTCTCTGGAGCTTCCTCCCAGTGCCTGGAATTAGCTGGGGTTTGTTAGGCAGACATCAGCCTTGTCTACCCAACCACAACACCTAATGCAGAAATCAACAGTAGCATGAGCAGATCGAGAATAGGTCTCCTGGTCAAAGGAAGCCAAGCCTGAAGCAAACATCTCTACCTTCCAAGTAGGTGCTACCTTTCAGCACCAGCAGAAGCTCCCCAGATCTGCACAGTGAGAGAAACCTAACCTCCATGGTGATTCAGGACACCAGGTCACACAATACAGATTCACATAATGCATTGGGTTGGAAGGGAGACCCTCAAAGGTCATCTTGTCCAACCTCTCTGCAGTGAGCTGGGACGTCTTTTGCTAGATCAGGTTGAAAAGCACATTGCAAAGTCATGCTCCTTTTGCTTTCTCTCTAGTGGTGTTTCACCTTCTCTCCATTGAGCAGACAGCAACCCCAGAGCAGCTGGAGAGCGGAGAAAGGCAATGGGGAGTGAGGAAGATGAACAGTGGAGGCAAGGCATACGACCACCCACGGCACTATCCCCACCAAGACCCAGGGACAAGGCAGCCGGCCATACGAGCCATCGTTCAGGCCATGTGGCAAGGGCAGCCTTGCTTGAGCAAGGCCAGGCAGGCTGGCATGAGAGCTCTCTGCTCTCAGCCTGCCACAAATCAGCACCCAAACAAACGTTGCAGGCAGCAGTAAAACCTGTTGAAGAAATAAATTAGCTTTACAGCAAGGTTATGCTTGGGGAATGTCTCCACTCTGGCAAAAGGACCTGCTGTACCTGGTGATTAGGTTTGGATTACAATGTGGCTTTTAAGGCTCACTGTGCTGAATAAAAATTTAGGCAATTAGTGATCTTATTTCTTAGGCAGAACTGCTTGCTATCCTACATTAATACAGCTTTTGCTCAATTAAAATTGTTCCCAGTCAGCAAAAACAATTTCTGCACTGTAATGAAATAATGAAATAATTATATGCAAGGGAGGACTTCTGATCTTTTTAATTATTCTATTCTTCATTTTTAAAAGGGCTATTTGAAAACGGACTCTTATAATTGATTGCTATAAATCAGTCAGGAGCATTCTAAGGATCATAAATATTCTAACTTTTAAAAGACAAAGAAATGCTAAATATTCAATGAAACCCTTCAATATTCAGAAAATTTAATCTAGGGGAAAAGGATAGGCTGCTCTTTTGAAAATAAAAAGTAAATTTGTTGTCCTGTGAGAAATGAAATATCTTGAATGTCAGTAACAGAAATGGAATTAACAAGAGATCTTTTTATTGTTTTTTAAGGTCATTAGGCTGTGAATTCTATAATTATGGAAATTGTCAGTCCAGTTCTGCGGAGTGTTTGCTCCCATCCATAAGGTATTGGAATGTTCAATCAGTCTCTCTCGTGGGAAAGTTAGGTCATAACTGTAAGTGTACCAGCAAAATTGAATTAAGCAAAGAGATTTCATTAGTATTTATAGCCAGAAGGCATCTGTAAAAGTACAGGGCAAAGAAGTTATGTGGAAGTCAAAGGAGAAAAAAAAATGGGTTTCTGGTGACAAAGGCAAATCTGAAAGAGATATAAGTGGATAATGAATAGGAGCTATTGAGCGCTGCTCCAAAGAGGGAGTTGCAAAGACGTCAAATATTGATTTTCTTGTGTATGCCTTTGGACTACATATGTAATTGTTTGGATTTGCTGTCTTCGAGATACAACAATATTTGTTGTTGAAGGTTAAAAAGCAGAGTGTGAAACAACCCCCCAAAAAAAGGCTGAAACGTGTTGGTGAATTACAATAATTCTACAAGGAGGATTGCATGAGTCGCAGCCTCTGCTTGCCGGCAAATAAACATTTTGATGACAATCAAAAGCATTCATCTATTGAAAGTGTTGCTCCTGGAGCTGCAGCAGCAGCACACATTGTCTGCAGGGCCACTGAACCATATTGCAGCTATTGATTGAAAATATACAATTTGCTCCTAATGAGTTTCTCCAACTTTTTATGCCACGGAAATGTCTCTGCGATACGTGCTGAGTGCTGCATATGCTTTTGTGTGTGCTGCTTCTGTGGGTGCACCTACAGAGAAATACCAGCCTCATATCTCACATGTTCCCACAGAGGTGACAGTGCCTCTCTGGGGCTTAATGCAGAAGTGAGAATGTGTTTCCTGATATTGATTAATGGCTTCATAAAATAAACCTCTTCACATCACAGAATCCCAGCATGGTGGGGGTTAGAAGAGACCTCTGGAGATCACCCAGTGCAACCCTCCTGCTAAAGCAGGGGCACCCACAGCAGCCCGCCCAGGATCACAAAGTCCAGGTGGTTTTTGAATCTCTCAACAGAAGGAGACTCCACAACCTCTCTGGGCAGCCTGTTCCAGGGCTCCAGCACCCTCACAACAAAGAAGTTTCTCCTTAAGTTTAGATGGAACCTCGTGAGTTCCAGTTAAAATACTTCTATTCTGTAGAAACAGGTGCAGAAATCACCTTAAAAATTACTCTCATCTTTAACCATTAGATGATGCTGACATGGTAGTTCTTTGTATTTCAGCACAACAGGGATTAGTGACTATTTGGAGTGACATATCTTGTGTGACGTTTTTCATGTGATCTTTGTTGCTATGCACAGAAATCAAACCTTCACTGACATTGGTGGGAATGTTGTTCCTGACTCAAGAGGGATATGGACTTCAATTAAAGAGTCTCTTGCAGTTGTTGAAGAGCTAAGAATGAAGACTTTCTGGAAAACCAGACATAGCCCAGCTGTCAGAGCCCACCTAGGTCACTGAATCACTTTTTAGGTGGCCAAGCTTGGAGGCAAGGTCTTCATTTTCAGCAGTGATGGATTCAGCAGAACCTGACAGAATCTGACAGGCCTTAAACAAGGAAGTCCCTGGGAAGAGTAGTTCGGAAAAACCCCAAAGCTTAGCTGCAAAGAAGAGTAAGAATGAAGCCAGATTCCTAGTGAACCTTGGCTGTGTTAAAACCAGCATCAGAGCTCTCATTCCTCTCTGTGAGACTGCAGGTTCACCCATCACCTGTACAAACTGAGAAGGAGCAAAATCCTTAGGGACCCTACAGAGAGGTGCAATTCTCCTTAGCTTGTCTCAGCATGAAGCTCTCAGGGATAAAAAGCACATTTATCTTCTCCTAGTCCAGGGATACAACTTGATGGCTCCTTCCTTGATTCTGTCTAGTTAAGGGTGTTAAACCACCTCATCTTTCACCCAGGTCACTGCTGCAGATCAGCCTGCAGTAACAAAAGCCACACTCCACGCTGAATGCATGGCGGAATCTATAATGCAGCTTCTAATCTCTCCCATGCACTGTGTAGTCATTGCCACTCCATAGAGCAAAATGGGAATGTTTTGCCCCAACTCTTCTCTCATCTGGAGCAGTTTTACTCTGCCACTCACACGACGTAGCTCTATTTGTTGTGTCACACATGACTATCAATGAGATGGAATTCCAACACAGAGAGATTAAGTGATTTACCCAGGGCCATCTGATAGGAAAACCATGCAGCAGGAGTCACTGACTCAGATACCCAAATCTATACAAACATCTCTGGGCTATGATATAGCATTTTTTTTCTCTAAATTCAACAAATTACACTTAAGAACTCATCTCGAAGATCAATTACCTCTCTAGGACAAGGTTAATCACAAATTAAACGCATATTTGCTAATCTCAAGACAAAATGCTTTGTGATAAAGGTGTGTTTCACACCAGCTTCCACGACAGTAACATTTCCAAACCCACTAAGCTGGGGAATCACTTGATTTTGCCAACAGTCTTGAGAGCACTGGGAGGGGTGGTGCTGTCCCTCTCCCAGCCCCCAAATCTCACTGCTCTCTCTGCCAAGCAGTGAAGGGGCTGGGAGTTTTTGGAGCCCTGCTGTGAGAGTACAATGTTGCCTAAGCAAGCATTAAGAGATTATGGTAATCATCGATGTGCTTACTCCAAATAAAAGGTTTCATTAATCAAGCCATATTGAGATAAACCTGTCAGTGGACAGAGGAAACTAGAAATCAAACGCTGTGAAAGTTCTGACAGATTGTTAAATAGAAACCCTTTGAAACTGGATTTAATTTACTGTGATATTACAGATATTTATGCATCAATAGGCAAGTGCAGATTGAGTTCGGAGGTCAGCTCTGGTGCTTGAAAAATAAACGCGCAGAATGAAACAAAAGGTGACAGTTACCTTTGTCAGGAATTACCGGTTATTAAACCAAATAGGGAGCTCCGATTTGTATGGAAGAGGAAGGCACAGGGCTGGGGCAGGATTTCCTGCAGAAGATTGGTTAATGACTAATTAGGGGAAATACTCTCCCTCTTTTTAGAGTTGCGTCTAGAAAGTTTCCCGGAAGGAAGCACAAGGAGGTGCTGCACAGAGAGGTGGTAGAGTCGCTGTCTATGGAGTTGTTCAAGAAATTTGTGGGTGTGGCACTTTGGGCAGTGGTTTAATGGCCATGATGGTCTTAGGTTGGACTCGATGATCTTAGAAGTCTCTTCCAACCAAAACAACTCAATGACTCTATGAAATATTGCACAGTAAGAGGAGCACAGTAAGTACCGAGGGGCAGTGAGCAGAGGAAGCTTTCATCAGGATTGTTCCTGAATGCTGGGCTCCCAAGTTCAGGAAGGACAGGGAAATACTGGAAAGAGTCCAGTGAAGAGCCACTAAGAAATATCTTCTGGATACACCTACCTTATGAGGAAAGGCTGAGAGTGCTGGGGCTGTTTAGCACGGAGAAGGGCAGACTGAGAGGGTATCTCATTAATGCTTATAAATATCTAAAGGGCGAGAGTCAGGAGGATGGGGCCAGACTCTTCTCAGTGGTGTCCAGTGACAGGACAAGGGGCAATGAACACAAACTTGAACCCCAGAGTTTCCACATAAATATAAGGGGGGGAAAATTCACTTTGAGGGTGGCAGAGCATTGGACTAGGCTACCCAGGGAGGTCATGGAGCCTCCATCTCTGGAGGCATTCAAAAAACACCCGGACACGTTAATGTGAGATTTGCTCAGAGTGATTCTGCTCTAGCAGGGGGGTTGGACTAGATGATCTTCAGAGGTCCCTTTCCACTCCTACCATCCTGTGATTCTGTGAATTACACCATTAAAGCACTTCTCTCCCATCAGAGAGTGGGAATTTATCTTCTCTACCTATCACTTACTTATTTAACTTATCTTGTTGAATTTGTTTAAAGCTCTCCATGTAAAATTTGGAGCTTCTTCGGAATCAGGATGTTTTTCTTCCTGCCTCCTTACCCTCATGAACTCAGGCAAGTAATGTAGGAGAGAGGTAAACTGAAGGAGAGATTTCTGCACAAAGTTGCTTGCAAAGGAAAAGGGTGCATTCACCTGGGCAAGAGCTTCAGCTCAGCCTCTTTCACGTCTTTCCTTGAAGGAACAAGACCCCAAAGACAGGTCACTGAAGCGTCATGGGCAGATAGAGAACAAATCATTCCTGTTTCAAGGGCTTATTGAGTCTCCTACAGACAGACACAAATCTTTTTGCCTTTGACAGGACGGATCCATATCTAACATTAACATTTATCTTAAATATAATGGTTTAGTTGCACAGCACATTTGTATTTCAGAGAGATGGCTGCCATTTGAGGGGGAAACTTGGACCTAATTATGTTCCTGCTAAGCCAACAAGAAGACTTTTACTGACTCCACCATACACAGACAGAAGTCCTTGAATACAAGCAGTCCTAAGTGAAAATGAGTATGTCAGTGCTATATGATATGAACCTCTTTATCTGCCAGACTTACGTGAGCTCATAGCTAAATGCATGGTTCCAAAATATATAGGTATATTCCATTTCACACACTTAAGAAACATGCAAACCATGCAGGACATGTTGGCTAAAGCTATGCTAGACACATGTCCTTCCCAGAGTGACAGCCTGAAAATTCCTTACAGATCCTTACCCGCTTATCCATGCAAATAATTACTGCAATGGAGGCAGCCACAGGAGTAAAGCTGTTCAGGATCTGGAACATCCTTCTGAGAAAATGTCCTTTTTTCTGTCTGCATAAAGGATGCAGGAGAGGGCTGTTAGTCAGTGGCTAACAGAAGCCAAGCCAGCAGGATTCTGTGAGAAAGCCTCAGCCGTGTGTCTTCTCCAGTCATCATCATCTCTAAGTGAGCAGCCTCCAGCCACCTGAAGTAATTCAGGAGGTACACTGACTGCAGCATCAATACAGGAAAGACCATTGCTCCAGGTCAAGGTTCACTAAGAAATGAAAATAAAATGGTAAAAGCTATCAGGAGAAAGCAAGGAAGGATGAGATTTCACATCTGTGAAGATGAAAATTTACCTTACAAATTTGAACCAGGCTTATCTGGAAAATGAAACTCTAATTCCTCTTCAGAACACAGTTAACTCAAAGTATGTATTTAAGTCCCATTAATTGCATGCTTTAAATGCTGTGCTGAGTAACTGGAAGCATGGGCTATAAGGCTGGAAGAACATTCAGGAAGTTCATCCCTTGGCTTGGAGGAAGATAGTGATAGATCTAACCAAGCCAAACCTGGAAGTGTGGGCTGTGGGGGTAAACAGAAGTCAGTTATATTCCAGAAGCAAACTGTAAAAGAGGAGCCACTTCCTCACTTGTCAAGCCCCTGCAAGCTTTATGGCACCAGGATCTGGCCTGATGTCCTGTGAATCCTAAGTCCACGCTAAGAAAAGTGCAGTTAGTTCAAATACCCATTGCCAGGCTGCAGGTACTGTATGTAGAGACAGGTCTCAGTGGACAGTGGGATCTAATGACTATGCTCACCCTATTTCTGGACAGTTCAGTGAAAGGCTGGAGAGTGCAGAGCCCAAACTCAGATTTCAGTCAGTAACCTACAAACCCAAAGCCACAAAGGACTGACTGAAAGCTTATCTGGAATGAATCTGAAAGCCCTTTTTCATTGCCACAGCATGGTTACCTGTGCTCTTAGCGTGAAATGAAGCATGTCTTCATGCTCTGAGCAATGATCTCTTTTGGATTTTGAGGAGAAAAGCCAGGGGGGGACTGAAGCATCTCTGTGAAGACGCAAGACTGAGAGACCCAGGGCTGTTGAACCTGGAGAAAATCAGCCTGAGAAGGGATCTGCTCAGTGCTCACCAAGAGCTAAAAGGTGGGGTCAAGAGGATGGGGACAGATTCTTCTCAACGGTGCCTAGCAACAGAACAAGTGGAAATTGAAACAAACTGGAACCCAGGTGGTTCCATCTGAAGGTGTGAAGAAAATTTTTTCATGTGAGGGTACTGGAGCCCTGGAGCAGGCTGCTCAGAGAGGTTGTGGAGTCTCCCTCTATGGAGAGAGACCAAAGCCACCTGAACATTGTGATCCTGGGCAAGCAGTTGTTGGTGCCCCTGCTTTAGCAGGGGGTTGGGACTGGATGATCTCCAGATGTCCCTTCCAACCCCTACCATTCTATGATTCTTATTGCAACCACTGAATCTGCATCGATCTAAAGGTCATCTAGTCCAGTCCTCCTGCAATCAGCAGGGAAATCTGTGACTAGAGCAGGTCTCTCAGAGCCCTGTCCAACATGAACTGGAATGGTTCCAGGGAAGAGGCCTCTACCACCATTCTCAGCAACCTGTTCACCAGTAAAACTTACAAACAACAATAAAAAGTTGAGTAAAGAAGAGCAAGGATAGCTCCTTCTGGTGGAGCCGGAAGCTGCCTGATGGTTACTGTCCATGGACAAGGGTTGGTGCAGGGTGTCAGTCCCCACAGCAGTTGCCCAGCTGGTGGGACAGGAGCCTTTGCACATCCCCATGCCCCACTCCAAGCCATGCAAAATCTTCCTACCATCCTGCACCAACAGCATATGGCCATGGCTTAAATAAACCTCACAGCCACCCTGAGACAAGAGCCCTGGGCAGGATCAGGTCTTCCATTCCCTGCCACACAGACCACACTTGTCTGCAGCAGAGAGCTGAGACAGCCTTTCACGTTTTATTTATTTAAATGAGTTTACAAAGCAATTAAGACATTTTGGCAAATGCTGAGGTGCAGATTTCCTCCCTTACGATAGATCATTCCCAGCTTTCCCCCCCCCCGCTCCTTCTGGACAGAAAAATGTTTCATGGTCCCACAGACATATTTTCTCTCTGCCCAGTTGCTTCAAATCCATTTAAAAGTGCCTGTTGAACTCGTCCATCATGGAATATTTTAATAAGAGCCCCTAAATAAGCTTTATTTGCAGGCTGTAAATACTGTTTGATGAGCTCAATACACTGTTTCATCACCTCTTTAGCTGGAATTCCCCTTGCAATATTTTTATTCTCATCTGGGCAAAAGCAGGAAATCCAACAAAAAGCACTTTGGTGTGATTTAAGGATTTTTCACATCCTTCTCTGTCAACTAGAAATGCCACTTTTAAATTATTTTTGTCAAAATTAAACCCCTCCCTGGTTTTCTTCCTCCTGCCCTAGGCCATGAGCTCGACTGCCATCATGTGCTTCCATCACACGAGTGTTGGAAATGCTCACTTAGGCTCTAAAGTCTAGGTCTGATGTTAGAAGAAACTTCATTGAAAGAGTTCTCAAACACTAGAACAGGTTCCCCAGGGAGGCAGTTGAATCTCTATACCCTGGAGGTGTCTAAAAGAGGCAGAGATGCGGTGTTGAAGGACATGGTTTAGCACCAGCCTTGGTAGAGTTAGGTAATGGTTGGGCTCAACGCTCTTAAAGGTCTTTTCCAACCAAAACGATTCCATGATTCTACGATTCTAAACTGCGTTACAGCACTCTCCAGATAAGGAGCTACCTGGTTTAGAAGGTGAAGAGGTGCTTGGGGAGGTTTTGACAGAGAGATTATGGACCTGATTACATTAATAACCAGCGTGGGCTTTAACCTGCAGTTTGGGTAAAATTCAGCATCCTGCAGAAGGCACATAAAAGGCCTGTGCACCGCTTACGCTCCACCAAGGCACCATTTGGATGGTGTACATGGAGCTACCGTGATGCATAGGCCCTGTGCTGGCTGCCCGTGCCAGAAGGGACTTATCCCTCACCCATCAATAACATTCAGTGTGTTGGGGAAAAAATATTAGTGAAGTAACTTTATTAACAGCAGCGATAATTCACCGCTTGTCTTCCCCTGCTTAATAAAGGGAAACGAGGGTGTTAGGCAGGAGCCAGAGGAATAGCTCACAAAATTCTCCTGGAGAAAAAACAAACAAACAAAGCTTTGGGAAGCAGGAGAGCACATGGAGAGGGGGCTAGCTCCTGCTCACGTCCTGTCTGGGGTGGTTGATAACAGTAAATTCTAGATCAGCTACTTGGATACTCCCACAACACGTAGAACCTCACAGGAGTTTCTCTGAGTTGGCTTCATGGTGGGAAGAGGGTTGGGACAGCCCATGGAGGGGTCTCATCAATGTTGCTTTCACCAGAGGGATTTGCTCACATCCCTGGGAATCCTCTTGGCTTCATCTCAGCCATTTGCATCTCACTAGCAAGGGGAAATGACAAAAAAGACCTTCTGCCTGCAAAGTCAGTAAGAAAGCACACATGGGCAGCAATCTGAACCAAGCACTCAGTGCTGCCTCTCTGAGGACACTCATTTCAGGTCATGTCCTTTTTTCCAGGTTGCATACCATCTTTTTGAGATGTTCTCCATGTCCCCTACCAAATTAGCTCCAGCCCTTTGGCCCAGGCACAAGTGAAGGCATCTCCACGTAGGACACTTCTTCCCTCCTGAGCCCATCAAGCCTCCCTTCTCCCTCTATGCATAGAGAAATCCCTGAATTTGGAAGGAGTGATTATGGCCCAAGCACATTCCCTGGAGCGCAAGCCAGAGAGTGACATTGTCACACCCCCAGCATTGCATGAAGTCAGGCTGGGGGCTGCCACATGCCTTTCCCCCCAGCACCCCAGAAGCTGGGTCAGAGTCACTCCACTCACTATGATCCTTCATAGGATCATAGAATCGTTTGGTTGGAAAAGACCTTCAAGATCAAACATAGTGAATGTAAGGGATTTTTTGGGGGACTAGCTCCTGCTTTTTTTTGTTCCTGGATATTTATTACACCTCCCAGGAGCATCCCCCAGGGACAGGGGTTTGACAGAGGGTGTTTGGAGGATGACTTTGAGATGGTTTGGGTTTTTTTTTATTTGGATAAAGACATGAGGACTCTACCAGGAATCAACATTGCTGGAGCTCTGTGGAACAGTGGAGTGGGCATGGGGTGCTTGGAGTCTGAAAATTTGGGGACACCCATCCATGTGTTTGGAGTGAGAGTTTGTGAAATGAAAATCTGCAGGATAAATGAATTTTAATCAAACAATTGCCGACTGTTTTTGGTGTGTTGGGTTTCTTTTAAGGCAGACCTCAACCAACTTTGCAGCTCTCTTGCACAAAAGGTGGCAGAACTACCCGACTCACACGGCCTGTTTTGCCCAGTAACAATCCCATATTTTAACTTATTTGATTAATTTTGCTCTCTCCCTGCTTTGTAGGACACTTTGGTCTCTGAGCTGCACTGGGGTCCACTCTTCTAACCATTTGGGGTTTATTTTGTGAGTCCTGAGAGACACGTTATGGGTACACCTGCGCACTGCTTCCTGCTTTTGCCAGGTCCCCGGGATGTCCCTTGCCTGTGGCCAACACAGAGATATTCCCAACGGTGAGGGGCTGCCCTGGGGGGACCACAGACATGTGCATATATAAATGTACATGCAACCCCCATCCCTGTATGTGTCGGGGTGGGACTCCACTCTCAGTCCCCCGGAGTGGTGGGGCTGGGACCGCGAGGCAGCCCCGGTGCCTCCACTCGGTTAACAGGGGATGGGGTGTCTGTGGTGGGGATGTGTTTGGGGTTGACTCCCCAGACAGCGCGACCCGACTTGGTGCCCCTCCGGTAAGCGCGCAGGTTCCGCGAGGCGCGGCCGGTCCCTCGCCCCTGCATCACCCCGTGTTGAGGAGTAGGGGGGCGTCCCGAGGTTGCCTCTCCCTGAACGGACGCGCAGCACGCACGGAGGAAAGTCCCGCAGGCGCGGAGCACCGGCCGCTCCCCGCCCCATCCCCAGCTTGGGTTTCCCTAAAGGCGAACTGGGGCTAAATAATGAATCGATCTAAAATTAACCGGAGGAATGGAAATGCTCTAAAAATAAGTCAGCAGCTGCCGTGGTCGCAGCCCCCCGCTCCCGTGGGGAAGGGGGGAGTGGGGCCGGCCAGAGGAGGGGGCTCGCCGCAGCGCAGGCAAAGCCGGGCGGGTTCCGCTGGGCTGCGCTGAGAGGGCGAAGCCGCCAGAGATCGGAGTGCGGAGCCGTGAGGGTAGCTGTGATTTCAACGGCGGCTGGCAGGGGAATCAACAAGCATCTCCGCGGATCTCCGCAGGTGCGGCGGCGGGGAACGGGTCTGTCCGCAGAGCCGGGGCCGCTCCGCACCTTGGCATGGATGAAGCCCCCCTCAAAAACTTCACCGTCTGCCCCTAAATTGGGACATTATTATTAATATTATTTTTAATCTCCATTTTATTATTTGCAGGGAAGCGACGAAAGCCTTTAGGAACCAGCGGACTGCTTCCCCAGGCATCACTAACCCGGCGGGGGAGCTGGGTGGGGATCAACCCCGGGGGTTGCGAAGCGTGTGCCGAAGGCACCGGTCACACAAACCCCCCCCCAACACCATCACCCTCACCCTCACACACACACCTCCTCCTCCTCCTCCTCTCTTCTCCTTTTTGATCCAAGCAGCGATCCTATATTCTCCCGGCTTGTCTCTTTTATTCTTTTGTACTCAGGCGTGTTGTCCTGGCCGGCAGTGTGAAACGGGGGCTTTGTAAAATGGGACAGATAAAAATGAGCAACATCATATTGTTTGACAGAATGATCCAAAATGATAAAGTGCCTTCTCCGGAGGGGGTGAAAATGGTGAATTCCTAAAAAACAAGAGCGTAGCTTCTCTCCTCTGCCCTCCCTGCTCGCAGTAGCCTAAAGGGATCTGCCGCCTGCACCAGATCACATCCAGCCACTCTTTTCAAGGGGAAGTCCTCTTATAAAAAGCCTTCATTTATTTATTTCTAAATAAATAAAGAAAAAGGATTGGGGGGGGTGACGAGCGGCTTCTGCTCGGGACCCCCCGTTCATGCTGGAGGTGAATGAACAGCCCAATTTTCGAGAGAAAGGCTCGTTTTGATTAAATCTGACATGCTGCTGATAACTCCATGCTAATGTGAAATAATTAACATAATAGCCATAATTAAAAGCACGCTAACAATGCCATAAATTTATCACACAATTTTACTAGCTTTCTGCCCCTAACTGCTCTCTCATCGTTAATTAAACGTGTTGCCTTTTACAGAATGGATGTTTAGACATTTCCAATACAAATAAATCCGAAACCGTTTTGGAATCAGGACCCATTTCGTTTCACACCGAGGTCTGCAGGCTATACCGACGGTTCGTTATCATCGAAACAAAAATTTGGGGGGGGGACGAACCAAACACCAAAAAAAAGCCCCACTCCACAAAAAAAAACACAACCCAACAACAACAAACACACAGGTGCAAATAGCGGCCTTTAAAATACATATATATACACACATATAAACACACACACACACACACACATATATATATATATATATATATATATTTGAAATTTTTAATCTAGAAAAATTAGGGAGGAGAGGATGTCCAGGCCCTGGGGCCACTGCCACCCTTGATCCTGGTCCCAGGCGGAGGATGTCTACGTGTGTCCCCCTCCTTGGATGTGTTTATTTTCCAAGGATTTCTTCCCCGCAGTTCCTCTCCTGCCATCCCTTTTTACCCCCGCAAGTTTATAAACGAACCGCAATGCTGGTTTAATCCAGGTCAGGTCAACGATTTATATAACTCATTAGTGAAAGTAATAGGCTTAAGGAGCTGAAAGGGGACACCTTTGGTTCCTCTCTCCTTTAAAACGATTACAGAAGCAGAAATCGCTTCAGCCTTGCCTTTCCTCCTCAGTTCCCCCCCTCTACACCGCCGAGGCTCAGCCTCCGGATTTATTTTTAACTCGCTCTGCAGCCAGGATCTGGCTTTGCCATATTAGAATCAAATTGAGTTGTAATTAATTTTTCCCTCTCTCTCATAACTTGCTCCGTCCTCCCTTTCTCCGCCGCTTGCCGCGTCTCTATTTGACTCCATATCGATCTGGACGATACAGTTTGTTTTTCTCCTGTTGCTAAATCCATCTGTCTATATGGGCGCCCACTTTCTATCCCTGCCGCTGTCATTATTGTGGGTTGCCACCTCCGCAGAGGCCCATTTAATTATTGTACTGCTTTGCCAGATTCCAGCTCACCTCCAGCCCTTGAACTTTGGAGGTCTGGGGGCTCCTGGGATATTTCGAAGAAAGTTTCCTCCTTTATTTTTTTATCTTTTCTCCCTCTCCACCCCACCCGACTGGGCTCCTAAATTCTTCCCAGCCGCGTGAGCTCCTAAATACTTTCCTAAACTTGGCTACCTGAAGCTTTGCGAACCGCAGCAGCGGCCTCAGCCCGCGGAGAGGTGCGGAGCCGAGTCGGGCCGCTCAGCCAGCAGTCGTGATTGAACAGGGGATTAGCACAATAGAGCCCTAATCGAGGGGAAACGTTTCTTTTCACGCTAAACGCCGTAATTAATGGTATGAATCAATTAATTTGACTTTTATTGTGTCGAAGAAAAGCGCAACAAATGAAACAGGGGGTCGAGGAGATGGGATTTTTTTTCCCTTTTTTTCTTCCCGGCCCCCCCCCCCCCCCATTTTTCCCATTGTGATATAACGAGAAGGCGGCAAAGTGAGTGTGAGTGTAACTGTAGGTATGTGAGTGTGAGGTGTGTCGGTGCGGAGGCCGAGGTCACAGTCCACGACCATCCACCGGCAGAAAGACGACTTTAGGGAAAGGAGGGGGAGACACTAACACTATTCGCTTTTCCTAACCCAGAACCACTGATGGGAAGTCGTTCGCTCCTGGCTTTAATTTTCCCAGTTGCATTGTATCTACCGAAATCCGACCACGCAGAGAACGACAACAAAAACGGTACAGGCAGTGAGAATTAAAAATCCAAGCTGAGATGCTGGATTACTTTTCCAGAGCGCAACGGGGCAGGGGTGGGTAGTCGGCACCCCCCTTCCCCTTCTCCTCACCCCGCCGGGCGCTTCTCCCCGGGCCGGGGCTTACCTGGGGCCGCGTCAATACGCTCTTCACATTCACACACACTCCCTCATTTCCTACTTTTTCTTATGCTAAAGCACGAAATGATTAAGTCGTTAACACCTCTGGAAAGAAAGAAAAAAAAAAAAAGAGGGAGAAATAAAAACAAAAACAAAAACAAACAAAAAAAAGAGAAAAAAAATCCACTAAAAGCTTCTCTATTTATAGTTTCCCTTTGATACTTTACGTTTATTTCTCCCTACGACTAAGAGAATAGATTAATCAGTAGCAGGTCTCTGATCCTCCACTTCCAGTTGGTGCTGCTGTTGAATAATATTTTTTAAAAGAAAATTAAATTAAAAAGAAAAGAAAGACAAAACGGCGTCAAAGCTGATTTTTCAGATCCCCAAATTTGGAGGGTTTAAGGCGGCATTACGGCAGCGCATCCGCTCGGCCGGGCCGGCTGCTCCCGGGGCGCACCGAGAACGGCAAAGGCAATGAAGCCAACCCTGGGAGCGGCAACTTTAAGGCGGGGTGGAAGGTCCCTGTGTCCCGGAGAGTCCCGGTGTCCGGCGGGTGCCGATGCCCCAGGGGGTCCCCGACGGGGCGGGAGGGCCGAGGGGAGCTGCCACTGCTCTTTGTTGACAAGTCCATGAAACAACTCGAGTTTTGGATGACTTCACAGCGGGGCGCCTGACGTCACGCGGTCACGTGGCGCCGCCTCCGAGTATATCTTTAACGGGAAAGTAATCTATCAGGCAGTCGGGACCGCCGCGCTGCCAAAGTGGCGAGAGAGGCCCCGCGACGCCCCGGCCTCCTGCCCCCCGCCCCGCCCGGTTACCGGCAGCTCCGTCCCCTCCCTCCGCCAAGGGGGGGGCGAAAAAAAAACAACCAAACAAACCAAAGCAAGAAAAAAAGGAGGAAAAAGGAGGGGAAAACCCCCAAACAACCCCAAAACATCAATCCCGAGCGGAGGGCGGCGGAACAGTGTGCGGCGGGGCCGCGGAGCGGAGCGGTGGAGCGGAGGGTGCCCGCGGAGCTGCAGCGGCGGCCTCATGCCCGGCGCCCGAGGGCACGCATCGCGGCGGGCAAGAGCCAACGTCGCCGCCTGACCCCCGATGCTCGGCGGCGGGAACTGGGCGCGCAACCGGAGGTGACCGGGCGGCCAGGGCAACCCCGAGCCGCGGGACGCCGCGGACGGGAGAGGAACGGGAGCGGCCGCCCCATGCCCCGTGGGGACGGCACCGCCGAGGGGGGCAACCGGGCCGCTTGGGTTTAGCCCCAGAGACCGTTCGAAGGAGCGGCGGCGGGAGGGAGGCGCGGGGGGAGCCCGCCGCGCCGCAGGGTGCGTGCGGGAGGCCCCGCCGCCGCCACCACCGCCGCCGCCACCGCGTCCCGTCCGCCGAGCGGGGATGACCCTGTCGGGAGGCGGCAGTGCCAGCGACATGTCCGGACCCACCGTTCCGGCGGCCGAGGATGTGGATATCGACGTGGTGGGCGAAGGCGACGACGGGCTGGGCAAGGACAGCGACGGCGAGGCCAGTAGCCCCGCCGCCCTCCCGCGCTTGCCGCTGGACGAGGCGGCGGAGCTGGGGCTGTCCGCGGAGGCGGGAGCGGGCACGGAGAGCGGCAGCAGCGGCAGCGGCAGTCCAGCCGAGGCGGGCCCCGGCGGTGCGGTTGAGGGTGGCAAGGGGGGCGGCGAGGAAGGGGCGAGCGGCGGCGGCGGCGGCGGGGCGGCGGCGGGGCAGAACAAACCCAAGAGCAGCTTGGTGAAGCCGCCCTACTCCTACATTGCCCTCATTACCATGGCCATCCTGCAGAGTCCGCAGAAGAAGCTGACGCTCAGCGGCATCTGCGAGTTCATCAGCAACCGCTTCCCTTACTACCGGGAGAAGTTCCCCGCCTGGCAGAACAGCATCCGCCACAACCTCTCCCTCAACGACTGCTTCGTCAAAATCCCCCGGGAGCCCGGTAACCCCGGCAAGGGCAACTACTGGACGCTGGACCCGCAGTCTGAGGACATGTTCGACAACGGCAGCTTCCTCCGACGGAGGAAGCGCTTCAAACGGCACCAGCAGGAGCACCTGCGGGACCAGACGGCGCTGATGATGCAGGGTTTCGGTGCCTACGGCCTCGCCGGCCCCTACGGCCGCCCCTACGGGCTGCATCCCGGCGCCTACACGCACCCCGCGGCGGCGGCGGCCGCACTGCAGTACCCCTACATCCCCCCGGTGGGACCCATGCTTCCGCCGGCCGTGCCGCTCCTGCCGTCCAGCGAGCTCAGCCGCAAAGCCTTCAACTCCCAGCTCAGCCCCAGTCTGCAGCTGCAGCTCAACAGCCTGGGAGCCGCCGGCTCCATCGTTAAGTCGGAGCCCAGCAGCCGCCCTTCCTTCAGCATCGAAAACATCATCGGCGTCCCGGCTGCCAGCTCGGCTGCCAGCGCCCAGACTTTCCTGCGACCTCCTGTCACCGTGCAGTCGGCCCTAATGGCCCACCAGCCGCTGGCGCTGGCCAGGACCACCGCCGCCATCGCCCCTATCCTCAGCGTGCCTACCAACATCATTGCAGGGCAATTCCTGCAGCCTGCAGCCCCCGCCGCAGCCGCCGTGCAGGCCAAGTGGCCGGCGCAGTAGCCCCCTCCCCAACCCTGGAGCAAGTAGCCCCCTCTGGGGAGAGGCTGCAAGCCCCGCCGCCGCCGGCCGCCCCCTCGGAGGGGCTCCGGGCTCCAGCAGGCAGCGGTTCCCCCCTCACCCTACCCTGCCAGCGCCGCTTGTACATATTTGTATTAAAAATTACTGACGTTGCTTTCGGGGTTTTTATTTTTCTAAAGAGGCGAAATGACGGTGACGATTAGGAGCCGCGAACTTTCTCTTTTTTTGAAGGTTCCGGCGCTCCTTGTGGGTTTTATCCAAAACAAAAGAACAAATGAAATGAAATTAAAATGTATAAAAAGAATTAAGAATAATAACCGGGGGAAATTTTAAATATTAAACGAAAGGGAAAAGAAAAAGAATTTTTGAGAAAAAAAACCCATGCAAAAACAAAGGCGGTAAACGCTGTTGTTCTATTATAGAAGTCTGTTTATATATGGATGGATATATGTATTCTAAATGTTATCCCTTCGTGTTGTACACAACTTTGTAAATAAATTTTTAAACCGCTCTGCCTGGCTTTGTGTGCGCGGCCTTTTCTCCGAGCACCCACCCGAGCAGCTGGGAAAAACGAGCGGAGCTGTGAGTTTCGCCGATGCGGTACGCAAAGGTTTCCTTGCGGTACCTCCCGCCGTTTCGGGATGCTCCGACCGCGCAATCGCAGCGAGCGGCTCCGCTTACTGTGGGAACGGCGGCAGAGAGCCGGCCATCGCTTCCCTGACTTCGTGCGGGCTTCACCGAGCTCGGTGCGGGGCGGGCGGGCTTCCCGCGGTATCTCCGGGATGCTCCGGCCGCGCAGCAACAGCGACCGGCCCCGATTCAACCGACCGACTTTCCAAATCCAACCTTCTCCGGCAGATCCTAGACTCCCTCAACTGTGGGAATTTATTCTTTTCTCCCGCTAAACGTATTAATTTTCCGCAGCCTGATTTTGGCTGCGCATCTCGGTGCTGCGGGATCCTGCCCCTTCGCGCTGGAATAGGTATGCTTGGGCTTGGCTTTCGCGATAGTTAGAAGGGAAATGGTTTGGAATTAAGAAGGTTGAGGTGATCTAGGCAATATCTAATTTTGGGGGGTTAATTTTTTAATAATAAATCAAGCCTTGACCCTGTGGTGTGAGAGTGCGGATCTTGCGTTTAGATCGAGAAAATAATTGGTGTCAAAGAACAGGGGAAAGGCCTTTCCCAGCTAATTCCAAATATCTAAGTTTTAATGGAGCTGCGGGGATTTATTTTTTAAATTTTCGGGGTGCATTTTCGGGTCTAAAATGAAGATAATTTAAAAAATAAATCGACAGTATTTAAAGCTGCGCTGTGCGGGGTTTAGTCTGGCGGGTTCTCGGACTCTCCCACACGCTGACAGGGCTCGGTACTTTGATTTTCAACTCGCAAAGCGTTAAATTTTTTGAGACCTTGGCGGATTTTGTTTTGATCTGGTTTTTTTGTTTGGGTGTTTGTTTTTTTTCGCCTAAATAATTCGCTGCCTTTGTTGGGAAAAGAGGCCGGGGTAAAAAACGCCGGCGGGCTGTGAAAGGAGCTGGACCAGGCGCGTAATTTCATCCCCTTAAAATGGATAAATAAATAAATAAAGGTGTCCTTTGCTTTCCCGGTAAATATTATTCCTTCCTAAGTAAATATTTAGACCTCGGCATACACGGACTAAAATAAAACCAAGCAGCACGGTGCTGAGATCGTTTGAACTTTATAAATATGGACTCGCTAAATCATCTGGCAGCGAAAAGGGAGAAAGAGGCACCTGAAGGGAGCCGGGGGAGTGTGGGTGATGCCAGGCAGGGCCCTACATGGGCACCCGAACCCCAACTGGGCTAAATCTGTTTATGTGGGGCGGCTCTAACAAGTTGTTTCGCAGTTGTTTCGGGTTAATCGGTTCTACACACACAGTAACCGGGGCTGGAGGGCAGGGGGGGTGAACAGTGCAACTCGCGGCCGCTCGGGGTACCGGCTATATTTAGCGGATCCCCTGGGAAAAGGGGAAGAAGCCGCTTCTTGGATTCACTTTTAGGCTCAAGAAGCTGCTGATCCAAGGCTTCCAAAGGACACCGGATAACAGGGGCTCATGCCATTCCCCGGCCTTTGTTACTCGGAACATCACTCGCTCATATTTCCTCACATAGCAGCAATACCTCGCGCTCGGCATCTGCGCGACGGCGGCTGGGGAACCGGCAACTTGCCTCCCCGCCGCCTCCCTCCCGGGAAGTGCTTCTCTCTTCGCTACCTCCGTCCTTTTTCCCTCTCTCCTTTCTGTCCCTCGGTTTTCCCCTCGACCGCAGAGGAGACCCTGCGGCACCGGAGAAGCCTATCTCGGGGAAGCCTTTCCCGGAGAATGGGCGACGGCTGTTGCCGGGACCGGGACTTAGGAAGGACGGCGGCGGCGAGCCTTCCGTCCTGCAGCCTAGCCCCCGTGGCAGCCGCTGCGTCTCTGCAACCGCGGGGCCGCGATTAGCAACGGGGGACCCTGTGGACAGGTGAAGGCTCTTAGTGGCAGCGGCGGTACGGCTGCAGTGGCACACCGGGGCCTGAAGGGGGCGCGATGGCTGCCGTTGTACCGGCCGGGACCGGGCGCGCCCCCCTGGGGCCCGGAGTACTCCCACAATCTCCGGAGGGCAACCCCGGACGGTTGGGAGCATCCCCACATCTCCAAAGGCCAGGGGTGACCCCACAACTAGGGCAGCGTCCCGGGAAGCCGGGAGCACCCACAGTGCTTGGAGCCGCATGGGACGGGATCGGATTAGGCGCGCTCTTGCAGCCGGCGGCACGACGACGCATCACGCAAAGCCTCCGGTTGGGCTCGGGGGGTGCGAGACGTCGGTCCCCAAACCGAGGCAAGGTTTGCAACCAGAATGGCGAGTGGCTTTCGGTGCTGTGGAGAGGGATGCAGCCCCCCTCGCCGAGCTGGCGACAACCGAGGACAACATCTCCTAGTAAAGTTTCAACAGCCGCTCGCCGTACCCAAATTACCGGAACTCGATCGTTTTTGTAGTTTGGGGTTTTTTGTTGTTGATGTTGTTTGTTTGGGGTTTTGTGGGAGCTCTATGTTTGTTTGTTTGTTTGTTTGCTTGGGTATTTTAATTACTTTGCTTTGGGTTTTTGTTTTTGCGACCTTTCTCTTCTTTTTGCTTTCATAAACTTGTCGGACGCACACGGACAAAGTTGACACGGACGGTGACAGATGCCTATAAGCATAAGCCGTGTCTTGTACGGTCCCCGGAGTGTATTGAAAGTAAGTATCTCCTAAGCACCGGGAAAAAGGTCCATCCTCGCAGTCTCCAGAGTTTACCCACGGCCATCCTGACCCCCGCCAGTTCCCTCATTATTTATTACAACCGCGGACCCGCCGCTCTCTCCGCCCGGGGGAAGGTGCCGGGGAACGCACAATAGGCTGCAGATAGGATCTGTCCCTAATCCTCCAAACCACCACTGTGCTACAAAAAAGCAAAAAAAGGCCAAAAAAAAAAAAAAAAAAAGGCCTCGATGGGCTCTTCAGGGCCATTTCCTCGGCTAATGCGGGGCTCCTGGGGAACCCTCTCGCTTTCGCAGCCCCTGGCCCCTCCCTTGTTTGTCAGACAGGAGCCCCAGTGTTTGTGCTATACCCTCCCCCCCCACCCCAGACACCTTCCCGGCTGGCAGAACTGAGAGCTCGGGTAACTGTCAGCAGTGTGGCTAGTGGCCACACATGTCCTCGGGTGCAGAACTGGCATAGAGCCCCGGGGCCCGGCCGCTCGTGCCCGTCCCCATAGCAGGAGAGCGCTCGGAAACCTCGCTCCGGAGCTACGGGAGGGTAGAGATGGGGTGGGAACATCGCAGAGTGGTAAATTAATGTCTGAGAGCTTTTAGTGCTTTTCCTTTCGGTCTGTCCCACGGAGAGGTGGCTGAAGGAAAATATCCAGAAACCTTTGAGGTAGCAAATCTCCCAGACCAGGAGCCCCGAGAAAGGGTGGTGGGATGGGGAGGCTCCTGGCCCAGGGGGAGCTTGGGATGCAGCTCACCCTGGTCCCCACCCTGCCAGCCCGGGCTCTGTGTCCTGGGCGAGAAACAAAGAGGGCAGAGGATTTCGTTTAGTAAGAGCCATCCAACACCCTTCGTGGAGCCCTAGGGGGTGTCTCCCAATGTGGGAAAACACACTTGCTTTAGGAAAGTGGGAGGTTTTCCTTCACCCACTGAGGGTCTGGGGCAGAGGCTGGCTCCCGGGGGACAGGGGAATTCAATAGGATTGTGCCTCCTCAGGCTGTTTTAGCAGAAGGTATCCTCATCTGAGGCCCATCCTTGCCTGTTCTTGGGAGGTCAGCATGGCCCGGGAAGACAGAAAACCTGCCTCCACATTTTCGTGAGGGTGTAATTCCAAGCGATTTTAAATGGCAAACAGGAAACAGTGAGAAAGGCAAGGAAGTTACACTGGGTCAGTGGCTGCGGTCAAGATAGCTTCTCAGGAAGGGTGCTTGTAGTTTAGCCCATTCTGCATTTGAAATGCTCCCACTTAAACCTCCACAGAACTTAAATCTGTGCGGGAGGCTCGGTCCGGAGCTGTAAGCATCCGTGTCACCCCCACAGCCTCTTCACTTGGTCTCATTTCTTCCCTAAATCGGGAATTTGTCCCACCCACCAAAGCCCCAGGATGCAGCTTTCTTGCCAGCCAACACTTGTATTTCAGGGACTTTCACTGAATTACATTTTTTTAGTCCTAAAACATTAAGCGTTATGTACTTACAGATGGAGAGCATAGGTATTACTTCCACAGGAAGTATTTTAGTCAGTGACTGTTCAATGTAGCAGGTAGAGATGAACTTCGCACGTCTTCCCGACTGAACCGGGAACAGACTCTTCAGCCATAAAACGCACTTAACAGTCTATTTAATAGTGGCGAGGTCCTTGAAAATGCAATATCCATGCTAATCGCACCTTTTCCTAAATCAGAAATGAAAAATAGGTCAGCAAGGGAGAACCTTCCCCTCCCATTTAAAACGTGACATTTAATCTATTAAAATAACGAAGTAAACTTCATTAATGCAGGGTTTGGTAAGCAAGTAGCACTTCGCAACTTTAGTGAGACGACAGAAGGGAAAAAAAAAAAAAGAAGTGAGGAGAGCCCGTGAACTCCAGGTTAAATCGAACCCCTATTTCCTCAAGCCTCAGCAAAAACGGAGAATATCGGGACAGGTGAAAGCATCTCCTCTCCGGTAAGGATGAACCGTCTCGTCCTGTTTAACAGAGGACTCGGAGCATCCTTCGGGCGGGAGACTCCAGCAGCTTTTCTGGTGCGGGCAGGAGATACCCCGCTGTGCTCCCCGTTCCCCAGCACCCACCTCCCCCATACTGTCTGCTCCCAGAACGGTAAAAATTGAAGAAAACAAACCTAAAGCCTCAAGCTCTTCTAATCACTAAGTGCTGGAATTTTAGGGGGGAAAAATAAAGGGACTAAACCTCACAGGCTTACTTCTCTTGCTGGGAAAATGAAGGTTGGAAAGAGCGGTGGAGGGTTTTCAGAGCCCGGCCTGACAAACGCTGAATTACTGGCGGTTTTATAGTGCCAGGAACTCGGGAAAAGGTCAGATCGAGGATCTGCGATTGAAAACGTCTCCAGAGTTTGCTTCCCGGCTCGTTCCTGCATCGGGGCTCAGCTCAGCAGTTAAATCCCAGACGAGTTAGAAAGCAACTTTTTACAGCAGCAGCCTCTCCCAGGACTGCTTTCCTCCCTCGGAAATACTTTTTTCATTATCTCGGTCGCATTTCACTCCAGATTTATGGAATACCCGGGAGATATTTGCTTCACCACCGCTCGGCTCTCCATCTACGAGCCGGGGTAAAAGAAAGGAGCCTCTGAAGCCTCCTAAGAACGCCAAGGGTTAAGGAAAGCCGTTTATCTGCTCATTATCGGCTTCTCTTTACTACCCAGCACCAAAACCAAGCCCCGCTAGTCTGCTACCCCGCGGTATCAATGTGTCCTTAATGCCTTTTCCAGTCATTGATCCGCTCAAAGTCACCGCAGAAATACTAGTGACAGAGACTCAATTCCAGGCGATGTGACCGATGCAAGTATTTAGGAAGCATTCAATAAAGAAGCTTGCCCGGGGAGTGAATGATTTCACCTTGCAACAAAGAGCGCTCAGCTAATTGAAATAATGCACTTGAATCTGCAGCTGGCTGTTCCTGCTTCCCTGCACCGGCTCCGGCACCAAACTATCGATAAGCTGCACGGTAAAATCCCAGAACTATTCCACCTCCTCCCCTTCTCTTTTATTTTTTTCCTTTTTCCTTCTTTTCTCTTTTCTCTTTTCTCTTTTCTTTTCTTTTCTTTTCTTTTCTTTTCTTTTCTTTTCTTTTCTTTTCTTTTCTTTTCTTTTCTTTTCTTTTCTTTTCTTTTCTTTTCTTTTCTTTTCTTTTCTTTTCTTTTTTCTTTTCTTTTCTTTTCTTCCATTTTCTTTTCTTTTCTTTTCTCTTTTCTTTTCTTTTCTTTTCTTTTCTTTTCTTTTCTTTTCTTTTCTTTTCTTTTCTTTTCTTTTCTTTTCTTTTCTTTTCTTTTCTTTTCTTTTCTTTTCTTTTCCTTTCTTTTCTTTTCTTTTCTCTTTTCTTTTCTCTTTTCTTTTCCCTTTCCTTTCCTTTCCTTTCCTTTCCTTTCCTTTCCTTTCCTTTCCTTTCCTTTCCTTTCCTTTCCTTTCCTTTCCTTTCCTTTCCTTTCCTTTCCTTTCCTTTCCTTTCCTTTCCTTTCCTTTCCTTTCCTTTCCTTTCCTTTCCTTTCCTTTCCTTTCCTTTCCTTTCCTTTCCCTTTTCTTTCCCTTTTCTTTTCCCTCTTCTCTTTCTCTCTTTCTTTTCTCTCTCTCTCTTTCTTTTCTCTCTCGCTTTTCTCTCTGTCTCTCCTTCTTTCCTTCCTTGATCAGTGCCGAGGTACTGTGCTATGTTCTTCAGCCTCGTGGGAGCTGGCTTTAGGGAATTCTGGGCATGGAAAGTTCAGAGGGAAGAAGAGAAGGAAAGAAGAGAGCCTAGGAGAGGACAAAATTACATAGGGACTTGCCTTGGTGGTTCTCCACCAGGTTCAGACTGGTAATTCACTTTGTATCCCACATTCTTAGTGCCATACACCATGCCCAAGCTATGGTGGGGTTCAGCAGGTGGAACTCTGCTCATCTTCTGCACTGTAGTTGATATTATAGATGTTTAGGACTCTGCTTATGGCACTGATTTGTCCAGACATCCCTTAGGATCTTACTAACATCCTAACAAGGAAGCATTTTACTTAGCACTGATAGGAGTGGTTGAATATAAGAGATTTTAGGTAAAATGTGAGATTAGATGATCTGCCATTTTCAACAGCATTAAGGCTCCAAACACTCTGTCAGGCCAGCAGACTAGTGTGAATTTTTGTCTACCTGTATAAAATGACAAACTTCCAGCCCCATCACACCTCTTTGAGGTAACCTTCTCAAGTCCTCTTGGCTGAGAATGCTGACACTAAGGCACTCACCTCAAAAATGGGTGGGATGTGTTATTGCTCTGGAAAAACTTCAAGAAGGAAAGCCACCTCTGGTGGCAAGCAATATTGTATGGGGTCTAGTATCTAGTCTTTAAAAAATAATCAATGAAGAAACTTGTTTTCCTGTCATCTCAGGTTACTCTTAACGTTTCTATTATAAGATACTTCTTGACCATACTTCCATTTTGGGTTGGGTTTAAACTCTTTGTAACTTTCAGTCCTGAGAATAGAGGCCAAGAAGAGTAGTTCATCTGGAAGTTCTGTCCACAAATACCTCAGTAGGTGGTGTTAGTTGTAAAATAATCAGTTTTCTACTACATTTATTGTTCTGACTTCTGTTAGATGCACACCAGAAGAAAAGCACAGCAATCTAAAGAAAACCAGAGGCTAAGCTTTCAAATATTAAGGGTTGTATAAAGATCATCTAGGATTATTTACTTCAAATACTAGGTTCAGTTTCAGGCTCTTCACTCCAAGAAGATAACTAAGATGCTGGAGTACCTCCAGAGGAGGGCAACAAAGGTGGTGAAAGGTCTGGAGAAGAGGTCTGGTGAGGAGCAGCTGAGAGAACTGGTGTTGTTCAGCCTGGAGAAAGGGAGGCTGAGGGGAGACCTTGTGGTTCTCTACAACTCCCTGAAAGCAGGCTGGAGCCAGGTGGCTTTTGGCCTCTTCTTCCGAGAAGCAAGTGAAAGAGGAAATGGCCTCAAGATGTGCCAAGGGAGGTTTAGGTTGGACATTAGGGAAAAAATTCTTTACTGAAAGGATGGTGAGGCATTGGAACAGGCTGCCTAGGGAAATGCTGCAATTGTGGAGTCATGTGTAGACACATCACCTTGCAACATGGTTTAGTGAGTATGGTGGTATTCAGTCGATGGCTGGACCTGATCTAGAGGGTTTTCCAACCTTTATGATTCTTGTATTTTTGTCGAAATCTCCAAGTGCACTAAAGCATATAAAAGTGAAAGGTTGTGAAAGAGAGGCCTACAGAGCCCAAAATTTTGTTTCGTCATGTTCATTCCTAGTGTATCCCAGACACAAAGGCTGAGGAACTACTTTCAAGCTCCCTGGCACAGTTCAGACTCACAGAATGGAAGAGAAAGGCCCTTAATGATCACCTCGTTCCAGTCACCCTGCACCAAGCAGGGAAACCTACAACTAGACCAGCCTGGCCTTGAAGACTTCTCCAGTGTGGGCATGCACAACTTGTCTGGGCAACCTGCTCCAGGGCCTCACCACCCTCACCTTCCAGCTGCTCCCTTCTTTCTCAACATGAACAAAAAATTCCACTCAGACTCGTATGTTTTTCACCATTGGTACTCACTAGTCCACTTTCACGCTTCCCTCAGCTGTCGCAATAAAGCACTGAAGGGATCTCTGTGAGCAGGGTAGAGACCAACCCCGGGGAGGGTGAGCTGGCGCCAGGCCGGACAGCTCACGCCAGACTCACACACAGGGCTCACACCACTCCCACGGTAGCTGCCGTGGGGGGAAGCTAAATCACCCCCAGCTTTCCCACTATCTCCGAGGTAGCCCAAGGACCGACGCCATTCCTGTGTCCCCACAGCCGTCACCGAGGGCCCCTCCGCACCTGAGGGGGGGCCGCCATTTCCCGCCTCCCCGCGGCGGGCGCCGCTGCGCAGGCGCACACAGCCCCGCGCCCCCCTGCGCACGCGCTGCGGCGCGCAGCCGGAAGCCCTTCGGCGGCGGCAGCGCGTGCGCGGCGCCTCTGCCCGGTGAGGGGCGGGAAGGGACGCGGCGGGAAGGGACGGCACGGCACGGCACTGCACGGCGGCAGCGCTACCTTGCTCCCCCGGGGCGCGGCGGCGGCTCTCCTTCTTCCCTCAGCGCTCGGCAGCCCGTCCTCCGCGCTCTGAGCGCTCCGCAGGCAGCCTGACCCCCTCTGTCGTGCCCCGGGGTTGAGGTGGGGGTTAATGCCGGTTAGTGAGAGGCGGTTGTGGGGGGAGCTGAGGAGAAGAGGTCTCCTGGAGCGGTGGCTAAGGGTGGCGTGAGGTGGGGCTGGGCGGGCAGGGAGGCCTGGGAGCAGCTGCGGGTTATCGTGGTGCGTGTGTGTGAAAAAGCTGGGGATGGAGGGTGGGAGAGTGGGGGAACGGGAGAAGTAATGCGTGTTCTGACAAGGAGTGCGGGAGCAGGAGGCATAGAGAGCGAGTGTTACTTCAGCAGGGGAAAACCGAAGTTGAGAGTGTCCGTCCGTTCGTGAAGGAGGGCAGGATGCTGTGTGTTCCTATCTCTCCTATTAAAACAAGTTACGTTTTAATGCAGCCTTGCATTTACGATGGAATTCTCTAAGTTGCTTTTGACGAGGTGTGGGTGGTTTGTACCGATGCTATCGATCTGAGCCTTCGTAGTAGGCAGCCTGGAAGGACAAGTGGTTGTCTGGAGCGGTGACTTTCACCTTATGCTCATGGGTGGTATCTCACTTGAGAGACCCTCTAATATTGCTCATCCAGAGGTTAAAAAACCGTTTGAGACTGACTAAACTAGCTTTATAATCAGAAAAGCTTTAACTGTTTAGCACTGATACTCATGGAGTAGCAAAAATTGGGGGGTTGTGCTTTAGGGTCTAATAAGTGCATGGCTTTTGTTTCGGGAGGTATGGGATAACTGTTGAAGGTGAACAAGGATTAGGAAAGAATGTTTTAAGAACCACTTTTGAGAGGAGAGGGAGAAGAAACTCAGTAGCCCAGAGAATGGCAGTTACTTCAGTTGCAGGGAATGGCAGAAGTAAATAAGAGGGTTGGGAGAGTCTGTAGATGAGACTGTAGGAATTAAGGTGTAATTAATTAGTATTTTTTTCCAGCTGGAGGGAGAAAGGAAGGGCAGGTGTGAGTATTTTATGGAAAGGAAAGGCCAGGCTTGTGACACTTGATTTTGGAAGTCATTTAAGACCCTGGTCTTACTGAACCCAAGTTTAGGAAGCACAAGAGTTCACTTAAGGTAAAGTGATCTACAGAATTGAGCTCAGTGTTTTTGGTTTAGTCAAATGTGCCTGTCCTGTAGTTTGGATGTAGGAGCAGCAAATATCACTGTTCTCTGGTATTGGTTTCTACCTATAGATGGTAGTCTGCTGCTGTCAGAGATTTGTATTGTTTAAGTAACTATTTTCAGTTGATAGTACTGTTGGGTCATACCTTTCTGTGAATAGTAAATAAACACAAGTTTAGTTGGAGCAGAATAACCTAAGTATTTCTTAAAGGTTACTTACCTGTTAGTGAAACACTTCAGGAATGCTGGTGTAGGGGACTTTCTGATGATTTTTGGTGTTTTGGCAGTGGCAGGTGTCTTGAACTCATTTAAATGGGGTGATGCCTCTTCTGCAAGGAAGGTCGCTGGCAGTTGTGCTCACCCACTCTCCCGTGGAGGGAATGGTGCTGCTGATTTGGCAGAAGTACAGCCCTTGGATTTACTGCTCTTTCCAGGGTGGAGTAGTTTCTTCTTCATTTTTTTTCTTTTCTCTAAATCAGATAAAAATATTTTTGATCCTCTGGGTCAAAGTTTGCTTATTCTTTAGTTAGTGAGTCTTGTGTAAGGCAGCATCATTACTTTCCTGATTTATGAGTTTGATGCATGTCACCTTTATCATCTCTAGCAACTTTCATATTGTTACTGGATTCTTAGTATGGTGAAGCAAGCTTGGTGGAAGCTCATTCTGGACTTTTTGGGTAGAAGGATGGAACAGATCTCTTGAGCCTGAAAGGTTTCATCTAGTGTATCCTCAAGGGAGAAGCAGCTGATGGACAGTGTGCTTCTGCTTGCGGAGGGAGAGGTAGAATTTCAAGCCCTTTTTTTTTTTGGAAGTCAAAAGAGACTAAAGTAAGATTCAGGTCAGGGATTTTTGATCATTAGTGGCAGATACTTGCATTCCTGGGTCTGTTAGGCATTTAAGTTTTTGTTCATGTACTCAGGTTTGTATTCCTGCGGAGTTAGTTAGAACAAGAGTTTATGATGCACTTTGAGGTTTTTATAGCAAGCAATACCTGCACCTGCATAATACCTGCCAGTACATAGTTAACTTTTAAATAATCTTTCAATATATTTAAGGCAACAGAGAAGCCTATACTAGATCTACATGTTCTATAATTTATCTGTGGTGTTCTTATTTGAGAAAATAAATGGTATTTCTTAATACTGGGCTATTTACTCACTTGTAAAACCCCTGTGCTCGTTGACAATATTTTTTCTTCTAGTGAGCTATTAATTATAGGAATTTACAGACTTCCTTGTGGCAATTTTCTTACTCAGTGGCAAATATTAGTTTGTGACCTAGTTAGCTTACATGGTTGGCATGTATGTTTTGAGTCCAAATGCAGTCTTTAGTACTGGACTCTTATGGAATCTGCTTTTGTAGGTAGAAAATGCTGTATGTTGGCTCAAATTGTGTGGAGTTAATTATCACCTTAATAAAGTACCTGTTTCTATGTACAGTGTGGTATTGCTCTGAATTCTCTTGCATATCTTGATATCTTTTACCTTTCTTCTTACTGTTATTACGTATTTTGTCACCTGTCTTTTCAGCTTCTAGCTGAGAAGTGGGTGAAAGTGCTTCTTGGGCAGCATTTGGCTTCATGGTTAGAAATACTCCAGTATGGAAGCTCCCTCATGATTGCAGCACGCTTCCAGTTGCTAGACAGTAACAGGAATGCTTCTGGGTGGGGAGAAAACTGGGACTATCAATAGTACTATTAAGTGCCTGAGGAACAAAACCATAGCTGTGATGTAGCAATTTCTGTGTGTTTTTTTTTTTCCAGATATCTTTTGGCTTGTTACAAAGATCAGATATGGAGAAGTGGAGCTTAATGACAATTACTGTTTTACTGGCACTTACTGTACGCTGGACCGTATCGCTCGGGTCTTATTCAGGTAACATGCACTTGTGGTCTGTAAAACAACTGCATGGGGGTGGATTATGGAGCTTATGAGGAATTAAAATAAATTTGCATGTACAATCAGAAGAAGGATGCAATGTATTGTTTCAAGTGTTGCATTTTAGTGCCTCTCTTTCCCTAAGGTTCCTATAATACCTTGTTTTTATTCTGAAATGCGCTGTATTTAACATCACAGTGTTTAGAACAAAACACTGCCAAAACCCCCACACTTAGTTTTTTTTTGGGAGGGGTGATGGTCAGTAATGTTTGAGGAGGAGTTATAGCAATTGGCTGTTCACCTCTATGCCTTTGTTTGTTCCTGCAGAATATTATTGTGCTGCAGTTGTATATGTATTTAATCTTGTACTTCTAAAACTGTATCTGTTATAAAACTTGCATAAATCTGGGCTGGTGATAATGAAGACAGTGTAAAGCTGATGTGGAGTGAGCAGTTGCACTCTACCTTGTAGCTGTACTTGCTAAAATTGTTTACAGCACGGGCTAGAGCTATATTCTTTTAACAGATGAGTTTTTCTTCTCCCCATCTCATAATGCTTGCCAAGAACTCACAAGATTTTTTTCCAGACCTTGATAACATTCCTGCACTTGGCATAAGCTTGCATCTGCTGTCTGCAGATGTTCTTCAAAAAAGAATCATTACTTTCAGTCCCCATCAGCTACAGGAATCCCAAGCTCAGTCACATTCAACTCTGTTTAGATGGTTGGGAGCCTTGTCCCTTGAGTTATCTGGAGCTGTTCAGTCATATTCATGTGATTTTTAAACTGGCAGCTCCTGGGTTTCATTTACTTGAAGGAATTTGCTTCATCCTAAGTTGCCATGCAGATCTCCTTGTTTTATTTTGAGTTTTCTTGCTGGAAATGCCATCATAAGAGCTCTGTTTCATAGCAAACAGGCTTGTTTTTAACCCATCTATAGGCAGAAAAACACCCTGGCTTTTGCCACGCAATAACAGATTCCTGTATTCCATTGCTAACTAGATGGTTTTTAAAGCTGATTTAATTTCAAACCAATCAACATTTTGAAAGCAAGTCTTAATACCTGAGCTAAAATAACAACAATTTCTTAAATATATTTGTCCTACACAATGATTACAAAGCTTCTGTAGGAATAGGGAGAAGCTTTGTCTGATCTAATTCAGCAAATACTAAAATGTGTTCAACTTTGAGGGTTGGCTGGCTGAAAAAAAACCCAACAAACCCAAACCTAAATGTTGGAGCTCTCAAATGCATAAGTACACTGGCATTTTTCTTTTCTCTTTGGCTTCCTTTGCATGCAATAAACTTATAATGATAGGAGCAAGAGAAAAATGGGATGGTATTTTTTAAACTAGTTTGGTCCTAGTTTGCTTTCACTGCTGCTGAAGGCAATAAAGTTGAACAAAGGATTACAAGCAGTTGTTCCCTGAGGAAGACTCTGCTAGAAATGCTTATTTGGTCTGCTCTGAAACCAGTGTGGCATGGCTGACCAGAAGTGAGGGGCTTAAATCTGCCCACTAGAGCCCTGGATCTATCATTTCCATTCTGTTGGTGCTTGACATCTAACATACTTGTGGATGCATCTCTAGAACTGGGGATAGGGTGGGCTAGTGGAGAAAGCAGATAACAAACAGGTGGTTTGGAAAGGTTACTATTTATGACATTAGTGTAGGAGAATTATTGAGGAAAAACTTGGCTACATAGATTAATGCATAATTTTTTAATGCATTGCCAAACTCTTGCTAAATAACTGTGTTGAGTGGCAGCTTCAGACCTTTAAAATGCCTCTAACAGCAAAACTGACTAAGACCACTCTGCACTTAATATGTGACCCTTTTAGAATAAAATAGTTCATTTTTATCAATTCAAATTTCTGTTTGGCTATATATTTGCTATAGAGGAAGCCAAATGTGCATTTTCAAGCTGATGTGTGATCAATCTCTGTGTTTGGCTTTTAGTAATCAAACCTTTGGATTAAGATTTCTTTTGATCATTCTGAAGCCAATTAATTTCTTCCTCTCGAGTATTTTGAGAAGCTAGGAAAAAAAGTGTGTGCAACACTCTAAAATCTTGATTATATTTGTATTTTGCATGACATGTTCTTTGTTCCTCTACGTTGTATAGCTACAGAATCACTGATAAAATTCCTTTTTTTCAGTGACTCTGCTTATTTGGGAAACTTTTAGTTGAATGTTTCATACAGAGGAGATAATCTACTCTCTCTACTATTCATGGATAAATTAGAGAGATATTCTCTCCACTCCTTAGGATTAAAAAGCACATATCTGAGCTTGTGTTACTACCACAAACATAGATCATGGTGGGGGGAAAAGTACAGATGGCTTTCCTATATGCTACAAAAACTCTTAAATCCCTGTCTGGCTAGTGTCAATATTTGACTGGAATATTTGATCAGGTCAGTTTCTGTTTCAAATAAACTGAGGTTAATAGAAGTCAATAAACTGTGATAAAGATGCATAACATCCTGCTGTTATCAAACTTAGGTTTATATTGAAAAAGCTGTTTAGGAGTAGACATCTGAAGTATTTACATTGATAAAGCTGGGAAAAAAATAAACTTAGTTTCCTGATAGACTTACCTATGCGTGCATGAAAAGTGTTGTTTAACAGAACTCCCTTGGCAGAACTGGTACAGAACAATCACTTGGCTGAAAAATGTGTGAGGGAGAATTCCTGTAAACCAAACTGCAGCAGTTATTATTTATAAAGCTTTGTAGATAAGAAGTTGTTTTCCTAAACCTATTCTGCACTGAATGACCTGACTCAGTACATGGCTCTTAACTCTTGGTTAAGAATCGTGGGGAAGGTGGCAGAGGCAGTGTGCCTGCAAAGGAAGCAGCAGGGAAAAGGGAGGTGGGGGATTTGCAGCACCTAGTTCTGGTAAATTTAAATATCAGGCTGGTAGTTATTGTGACTAGCAAGGTACATTGTGACTAGCAAGGTACCATGACATGGCTGAAACACAGGGGAGAGCATTGCCAGTTATATGCTAACGAAGTGTGGCAGTTCATGCAATCAGGAGAAGCTGTTATGTACATTGTCTTACTCTAGAGAAAGTGTCATATTTTTCAGCTACACAGAAGTGGGGTTTTTTTGTGTCATATGAGGAAGCAATTCTTTACAGTGGACTATCTTGATGAATGCTTATCTCAGAAATACCCACAAAGTGAAAGATAATGTAACCTGTCTTTTCCTCCCTGTTAGATGGCATAGCAGCTGAGATCTGTTTTGCTCTCAAATATCAGAGGAATAAGAATAAACCCAGTAATATATTAACATGAAAATACATGCCTTGAAGGAGGGAAAAAAATCCTAAATACTCTGTCTTCTCTTTTAGGTGCAGGAAAACCTCCCATGTATGGAGACTATGAAGCTCAGAGACACTGGCAAGAAGTTACATACAACTTACCTATCAGACAGTGGTACGTAGTGCTGTTGTAGTTGAGGTTACAAAGAGGTAGATGTAATGAAACTTTGGTTTCTGTTTTAATATGCTTTCTAGGATCTCTGCAGCATCTACTGTTGTCTAAACTAGTCTAGGAAACTTTTGTAGTAATATATAGTATCAGACTGTTCTTAGGCTAGGGTACCTTTTTTTTTTTCCACAAAAAATCAAACCAGGCTGGGGGGGGAGGAAACAAAAATCCCAACCAACCTAATGCAAAAAAACCCCAAAATCAAACCCCAACCAACCAAAAAAAAAATCCTAACAAAACCAAGAAACAAAACCACCCAACAACAACAAAAATAAAACAAAGCAATCAAACAACAACAAATTCTCACAACACCCTCACCCCCACAATGAAAACCACTAAAATGTGCATCTTTGACTTAATGGCTATGAGCTTGTGTACCAAAATGCTCTGTATGGTAGATGGTTCCGTTGTTAAGCTCCAGCTTTTGTTTTGAATTGACTGGAAGAATGAAGAAGCAATTTTGTATCAGGCATATATAAGAGATCTGAGAGAATCTGAACTGATCTTTCCTAGAACAGAATAAATTTCCTAGGTTCCAGTCCTGAACTGCATGGAGGCTTTCACTGACCAAACCAAAATGAACTCTGCTTGTCTTGCCTAAACTAAAAGGCAGGGGCAAATATGGAGACTTGACTTCTTGCAGTGGGGTCACTAGTTGTTTTTCACACCTGCCAGCTCCTTGTTCTTGGTATAGATCTTAAAATATGGGTGCCTGGAATTCTAGATGTAAGGATAGTGAAAATTTGTACAGGTCACCTAAAAGAGTTAAGAAAATTATTCCAGACAATTTATTTGTACAAGCTCTAAAGAATCTCAGAACTCATTTATGCAATAGTAAAAAGTATTTAATCCATGCATATGCTCTAATAAATTTGATCTCCAGGTCATCATTCAGGAGGGACAGTGGCATTAAGTTTTTCTGGTTTCATTTTTAACTCATCTCTCTGTTGAGGAAGAGAGGCAACAGAACAGAGTTTCAGTTCAGTTGTATTTCTGTAAATATATGTGGGGCACATTCTGAAAGCATCACACTGTGGAAGTCTGAGATAACTTCTACTTTGTGATCCCAAATCATCCTGTTCCATCTATATTATAATTTCTTTTTTACATTTCTGGGATTTCCAAACCCCTCATTATGCCAGAGTTGGGATAATGGAGACCTGACATAATAATAGAGTTGGCAGCTTGGATTATATTTTTGGAATATTATTATTTGATTATTATTTTAATATTATTACTGAGTTATTAACTTTTATTTCTAGGTATTCCTAGGGGCCAGGTGAAACTATTGCAGGTTTAGCTTGTGGACTGCCAGTTTGGACATCTTGGTCTTGTTATGTTTGCCTTTTTTTGTTAATCTGGACTGGGTTGGAAATTGAACCTTTAATGTATTGAAGTAATTTTCAGTCTTGGCTGTTTGGAAAGAATATCTTGGCTGACACGCAAGGGGTTACATTCTAGAATGCTAAGCTGTCCTTCCCCTCCTGTACTCTACAGTGGGAAGAGATATTTTATGGTATGTAAAAATAGTGTTCACATTTGAAGCTGAAATCCCTAATCACTCTAGTGCTGTTATTTGTTTAGCATTAGATAAAGCTCTCCACGCAGCATGCACGTATCCTGGACATTGACTAGGTAAACAGGTAGCTCTCTTGTGAGGACATAGT